>NW_018743757.1:0-55762 GCF_001683475.1 Chenopodium quinoa
AGAAGTTCTCTAGAAGGGTTATCTACAGCCGTATCTATAGTGCGTAACCCCTGAAAGGGGAAGAAAGGTTCTGGAGGATCTGCACGCGGGTTTTTGTGCCTCACATGTAGGCGGCAGGTCCTTGGCAAGAAGAACCAGACAGCAGGGTTACTTTTGGCCCACTCTTGAGGCGGACACCATGGAATTGGTGAAACGGTGTAATAAATGCCAAAAGTTCGCCCGGCTGATACATCGACCGGCAAATGACTTGACAGCCATCCATAGTCCGGTTCTGTTCGCAAAATGGGGCATGGACATCTTGGGTCCTTATACGCCTGCCACAGGCGGTCGTCGATACATTTTGGTGGCAGTAGATTACTTCACCAAATGGGTTGAAGCAGAGGCGGTCAAAGGCATAAAAACAAAAGACGTGATCTCCTTCATTTGGAGAAATGTCATCACCCGGTTTGGGGTTCCAATTTCTATGGTCTTTGATAATGGACCTCAATTCGAAACGCCTGTCCTCAAGAGCTGGTTGGGAGATCAAGGAATCTCCCATTGTTTTGCATCCGTTGGCCGTCCTTAGGCAAACGGTCAAGTTGAGGCCTTCAATAAACTATCTCAGACGGTATAAAGAAGATGGTAGAAAGAGCCGGTGGACTATAGGCAGAGGAGCTGCCTCATGTCCTTTGGGCCATTCGGACCACTGAAAAAGGGGCAACCGGTGAAACCCCATTTCTCATGACATACGCATTGAGGCGGTGCTCCCCATTGAAATTATGAGCCAACGCTTCGCATCATGCTATATGATGAGGCAGCCAACTGGGAAGCCATGCGCTTGCACTGGATGCTCTCCCAGAGCAAAAGGGCAACGTAGCTCTGCGTCATGAGATTTACCGCCTGAGAATGACAAGGGCCTACAATAAGGGTTCACAAACGACCCTTGAAAGTAGGAGATTTTGTGCTTCGCAAAATGGAAGCAACCGGTAGGGCCAATGAACAAGGCAAACTGACTCCAAATTGGGAGGGACCCTACCGGATATTTGAAGAAGTACGAGACGGCACATACCGCCTGGAAGCCCCAAATAGTAGAAAACTGCCTAGAACTTGGAATGTAGATAATCTCAAAAAAGTACTACTTCTAGAAATTGTATAGTTTGTATATTTCTATATAATTAATGAGAAAGATTTTACTACATATAGTGCTTACATGCGCCATGTCTTGTGCTTAACACAAGCGGCTCCCTTTACTTATTTCCCATGCGCCCAGTCTTGTGCCCAACACAAGCGGGCCCAGGAATTTAATGCACCAGCCAGTGACGCCCATTCGGGTGAATTCATCAAAGAGAACATCTCCCATTTGGGTGGAAAATTGTTCTAGTGATCAAAAATCAGGCGGCCCTGACCGCCTGATTGATCCATGGCACCAAAGAATTGCGGGTTAGCATTCTCAAACATGCATCCGGCCCCCTCTTTGGATCGAGTACCATTTAAGGCTGATCTCAAAACAGACAGCTGATACCTAATGTCCCGCCTAATCAACTAAGAGAAGGCAGGCAGGCAAACATCTGGATTAAGGCCAAGAATCTATGAAGGGTGTTCTTGCGAAAACCCAACCGGCTAAAACTTTAGCACTTAGCTAAAACTTTAGCATTTGCGCTATAGCATATAGATAGCCGCCTGGCACCATTTCGTCTATACTAGTCTCCTATCCAGGGGCAATTACCTACCCTAACCCCAACAAGTCATGCGGAAACACATTCATTCAAAAAGAATGCGGTAAAACATTCATGGTTTACACAAGGCAAAAAAAAATATATATATAAAATACAATAGTTGCTTGCGAAAACTCAGACGGTACCGCCTAGGTTTTCTTGTCTACCCTCGCAAATTTCTTTGCCTATCTTCACAAATTTCTTTGCCTAGTTTGCGAAGACTCAGACAGTAATGTTACCGCCTAGGTTCTCTTGTCTACCCTCGCAAATTTCTTTGCCTACCTTCACAAATTTCTTTGCCTAGTTTGCGAAGACTCAGATGGTAATGTTACCGCCTGGGTTCTCTTGTCTACCCTCGCAAATTTCTTTGCCTACCTTCACAAATTTCTTTGCCTAGTTTGCGAAGACTCAGACTCAGATGGTAATGCTATCCCCGCAAAATTATCAAAGCAAGAAAGATGCGACATTCAAGACATTCAAAACAGCTAAAAGGAAAGGAAGCAAATTCATTCAAAACCGGACCAACCGGTTGAAATATAGCAGAAATAACCAGCATAGCCGGTGAAAAATGTTAAAATAGTTTACAAAATGATAAACCGGCACAGCCGGTGAAAATATTAGTGCTCAAAATAGAAGAAAATAGCAGAGTAATCCGACCCTTCCGGCGCTATTACAAGATAATGCACGGCGCGCAGGCCGGGAGGTCGTTGCTACTCTACATTCACTGTTACCCGGTCGCCCTGAGCCTGGCTCCCTTCCGGATGAGTTGGGTCGGTGTTGGGAACGGAGCCGGGATCCTCATCCTCGACTGTCGTCTCCAAAGCAGCCGCTTCCGCCTGCATTCGCAGGAACTTGGCTTCCACCCATTGCTCATACAGTCCGGGCCCCGCCTGGCCCTCCTCTTCAGCCAGAATGGCCAGGTCTGCATACTTATAGGCGAGCTCCCAGACGTTGTAGTCTGCACCCGGGTGGATGATGGAGAACGCCCTCTTCATTTGGTTTTAACAGTCCTGCTCATTCTCCTCTATGAGCCGGCTTTGATCAGCCTCTAGAGTGGACTGGAAATTACGCTGAGCAGCGGCAGCCTCCTTGACCAGGCGGTCATTCTCTGATTGCAGTCGTTTGCTGTCCTTTTTTGCCTGGCCGAGCCGCTTGAGGGGCTCTTCATGCTTTTTCAGCTCGTCTTCAGCGTTATCCAGGGTCGCCTGGAGGTTGTCCATTTTGAGCTTTTGCTCTGAGAGGGCCCGTTGGAGGGACTTGACCTGATCCGCCTGTTGCATGATTATAGCTTTAGTTTCTAAGTCATGCACAATCATGGAATAGTGAGCAACGCTATGTGCGTCATCCGCAGAACGTTTGGCTCTTCTTACCTCTTCCTGTTTGCGGATGTAGGCCTTCTTAAGCCCCTCCACGCGGAGCAGTGCCTGCAACAACAACGCAACCGGTATTAGTTGAAAGGCCGGATGGGTATATTACAAATTATATGCCTGGTGGGCACTCAGTTACTTACATCGACCAAGTCGACCATAAACCGGTTGGCATTGAAGGTATTGATTCCAGGAATCGCCTCCTTCTCGTCCCGGGGGACGGCTTTCAGCATGGCCCGGGCGTATTGAGCAGCGTCCGGCCAGCGTGGCGAGTTATCTGCACCAGAAACAGACGGTGAGAATGCTGTACGCTCCACCAACGGACAGCCGGCTGATCGGAGAATCTCCCGGCTGCGAAGAGGAGTACGATTTTACCCGCATGGGTATGTCGAGCAATGTGAGGTCGAAAGGGTTTTTACCTTTTTGGGAAGCCTTTTGGCTTCCAGAAATAGATGGACCGGTTGCGGTCCTTATTGGAGTGGCCTCTGAGGCCTTCTCAGTGTTAGACCCGCCTGGGGTCTTTATTGACTTACCACCGGTAGTAGCCCGGTCGTAGAAGCAGTTCTCGGCACCTTGAGTGCCGGTTCCTCAACAGACGGCCTTTGCCGGATCTGTTTTTGTAAAGAGCGGGGAATAACACCCTCATCCTGAAACAAGACCACAAGCGGTTAGATGAATAACTAGCCAACGCAACATCAAAGCTAATCACATAGAGAAGATCAGGCGGTCTAACCTTTTTAGCCGCCTGAGCGGCAAGTTTCTTCTCCAGATTTTCCTTGCGGATATCTGAAGCCTTCCTTGTGGGTGTCTTGGCGGAAGGTAGCATCTTTTTAGCTTCTTCTGCAAAACGAAAATACATCCGCTCAGAAATATGAATTTTACATTGCAATCAAGAGAAAAAGGGGAGCCGGCAACAAAATTAACCGGCTAGGGTTCGTAACCTTTGGTTTTCCACATTTTTCTAAGCCCGCAGGCAGACAAGAAACACTCGTCCTTGAAAAAATTCGTGTTTGGGCACCCAGTTCTTGGGTACCCTTATTATCTCTCCGGATGTGAGAGAGGTAGAGGTCAGTTCGAAGAAACCAGAGTCCAGAATGGCCACCCGGTCGGTATCAGGGACAGGGGGCAGCCGACATTTTTGCCCCAAAAGCTCTGGCTTCCGGTTGTAGGTCCGGTATTCCTTGTTCTCCTCTTTAAAGGGAGATTTGACCAGGTAGAACCGGTTCTTCCAGTCCGACCACTTAGACGGTTTGTCTAAGGTCATCATATATTTGGGGTGAGTAGTCAAGGTATACCAGGCCCTCCAGCCGCCTGGGCTCCGGCTCAAATAGTGCATATGGGCAAACGCCTCCCAGCCGGGGTTGAGACCCTACATCTCGCAGGCGGCGATGTACCCCAACATGTTCACCCAAGAATTCGGGGTGAGTTGCCAAATGCCCAGGCCATACCCCCTAAGTATGGCCTTAATTGTGTTGTGAAGGGGGAAGCGGACGCCGGCTAGGAAAGCCGCTTCGTAACGTCCAAACCAGCTGTTAGCATTGGGCTGGTCATCTTCCCATACAACCGTCCCGAACTCCCCCGGCACGGTCATCTTGTACCCTCACCAAGTGGCCGCTTGGTAATAAAGTCTAGAAGGGAAGACCGCATGAGGGCGCGGTCCTTTAAGGAGACGACGATCATGAGAGGGTCGTTTCGGCTTTGCCACGAAGGCCTCTCCGCCTCCTCGCTATCTTCCGATACGGTTAAGTAGCTGGAGCTACTGCTTTCAACCCGTCCGTCATCAGAGCCGGCTGGGGAGTTGGGAGCATCATTGGCAGCTCCTGGCTGCTCAGCCTCCTCAGCTGGAAAGGTCTCCTCAATGTAGGAGCCCAGAATGCTATCGCTTGGGGTGGCGGGGTACCGCCGGATGGTTCTCTAACCTCCCCGTTTGGGCCTCGAGTCTCAGGCGATAACTCATTCGAGTCCCCGCCTCTGTAATTGGGGTCCATAGCTGTTCCCTAATTCTGGCCATGGTGTCCTGCACAGACACGTAGTCGGTCGATACAGGCGTTGAAAAGGGGAAATTCCAAAGATCAGAGGCGGCAGATCCAGTCCTAGACTCAGCCGTACTAATTGACCGGCTGAGTTTACAACTATGGTCCGGGTACGGGTATAAAGGGTCCATCTACCTATGGGACTTGTAAACAAAAATGCAAGAAAAAGACGCAAACGGAAAAACATGGAAAAGCAAGAAAGAATAGAGACGGTACCTAGAGTAAAGGGTTGAAGACCTCAAGAAATTTCTTGGGGATGCTTGCGAAGACACAGTCGGTTTGATTACCGGCTAGGTTCTCTGAGGTACCCTTTCGAAAAACTTTTGCTTGCTTACAAATAAACAGACGGTCTGAAAACCGGCTGCTCTTAAAACAATGAAGTCTCCGTGTGCTCTGAATTTCAAGTACCAGATGCTCTGAAATGCCGGATGCTCTCAAAATTCAAGAAATTTCACGAAGTTTGTAAATGAGGCTTCGTGTGCTTCCTCCCCTATTTATAGGGTTTGTCCCGGAAGGCGAAGGGGCGCGACCCTTCCCCTTCTGCTTTTCCCTCTTCCTTCAGTTAGAATTTGAACGAGTTTCAAAAAAAAAAAATATAAATATTATTTTCTCCGTCAGCTCTCTTCTCAGGTGGCACGTGGCACCTTGCCACGTCAACACCTGAGAAGGGCAAATGTTTGGGGTAAAATTACCCCAGCCACGTGGCCCAATGGCAGCGCAACACGTGGCATTTTGCTATTGGTCAGCAGGGCTCCAATCCCCTGCTGACACATGTCCTAGGAGCCCTAAATGGGGAACCAATGCTCCCCACTATAAATAGTGGGGGAGTCCTCATTAATGGGACACACACAATCAATTGGCATTCAATACTATCATAAATATATTTTACACAAAAACTGAGCAATCTTAATTGCAGAATTCTCCCATTACGTGAGAAGTAATTACTCTTTTACGCACTTTCTTCCTCCCGTACATCACTGACTTGATCGTCGGAGGCGGAGCTCCACCCAACCGGAGTCTTCGTGGTTTTGCAGGTACAGGCGGTCGAAGGGCATTCTTGGAATTGTAACTCTCCCGCAGGACACATCAAAAAACCCTAAAACACCAATCTTACAAATTTTGATTTCACCTTCGGATTTCCATTCCTTTATCATGTGAAATCGCCTTTGCACGTGTTTGACCTTCTGGTGTTCTCTCAACTTCCTGGGATGAGCGATAGCTCCATTGTTATCACAATAGAGGTCTATCGGCCCCTTGATTGAGGGTACAACACCAAGTTTGCTGATGAACTTGCGAATCCAAACAGCTTCCTTGGCAGCTTCAGAAGCGGCCAAGTACTCGGCTTCAGTTGTAAGTCTGCAGTGGTGCTCTGCTAGGCACTCTTCTAGCTGAACGCTCCTCCATTCAGACAAAATACGTATCCTAACTGTGACTTTGAGTCGTCTCTGTCAGTTTGGAAGCTAGCGTTAGTGTAACCTTCAACAACTAGTTCTTTGTGGCCTCCATACACCAGGAATTTATCCTTGTTCCTTTTCAGGTACTTTAAGATATTCTTGGCCGCAGTCCAATGCGCCTCTCCCGGGTTCGATTGGTATCGGCTCGTTGCACTCAGGGCATACGATACATCTGGCCTTGTACATATTATGGCATACATGATCGATCCGATCAGCGAAGCATATGGGATCTGATTCATTCTTTCTCGCTCAACAGGTGTCTGTGGAAACTGTTTCTTGCTGAGAGTTATGCCATGGGACATGGGTAAATACCCTCTCTTGGCATTCTCCATGTTGAATCGAGCCAGAACCTTATCATTGTAAGTACTCTGGCTTAATCTAATCATCCTTTTAGATCTATCTCTGTAGATCTTGATGCCCAATATGTATTGTGCCTCTCCTAATTCCTTCATTGAAAAACACTTTCTCAACCTGCCCATTACGGACTCCAGTAATTTTGTGTTATTTCCAATGAGAAATATGTCATCAATATGCAGGACTAGGAATGCAATATCACTCCCACTAACCTTCTTGTATACACAAGATTCATCTGGATTCTTGATAAAACCAAACTTGCTAATGGCTTCATCAAATTGTAGATTCCAACTTCTGCTGGCTAGCTTCAGTCCATAAATGGACTTCTTCAGCTTGCAAACCTTTCCAGCGTTGCCTGGATCGACAAAACCTTCTGGCTGTGTCATATACACAGTTTCTCCCAAAATTCCATTTAGGAAGGCGGTTTTGACATCCATCTGTCATATTTCATAATCGTAATATGCAGCAATCGCTAGGATGATCCGGACGAATTTTAGCATTGCAACTGGTGAAAAAGTTTCATCATAGTCAATCCCGTGGATTTGTCTATAACCTTTTGCCGCCAGTCTAGCTTTGTATATCGATACATTTCCATCCTTGTCTGTCTTTACTTTGAAGATCCATTTGCATCCAATGGGTGTATAACCCTCGGGCAAATTCACCAAGTCCCATACTTGATTTTCAGACATGGAGTCCATCTCGAATCTCATGGCCTCTTGCCATTTTGCAGATTCGGGGCTCGTCATAGCTTGCTTGTATGTCGCTGGCTCATCACCATCCGTGACTAGGATGTCCTGATCATCGGTTAAGATGATACCGAGGTATCTGTCTGGCTGAGATCTTTGCCGTTGTGACCTACGAAGGGTAATCGGTTGAGCATTTTTGTTGTCAGTTTTATTCTGACCAATCTTCTTAGATGCTTCCAAAGCATCTAGATTGTCAGTTTTATCAGGTTGACATTGTTGCTCGGCCTCTCGAATTTCGTCGAGTTCGATTTTCCTCCCACTTGTCATTTTGGAAAGGTGATCCTTCTCCAAAAAGATACCATCACAAGCAACAAAAACTTTGTTCTCAGATTTATTGTAGAAGTAATACCCTTTGGTTTCTTTTGGGTATCCCACAAAGAAACACTTATCCGATTTGGGCTGAAGTTTGTCCGAAATTAATCGCTTGACATATGTTTCGCATCCCCAAATCTTGAGAAAAGACAACCTAGGGGGTTTCTTAGTCCATAATTCATATGGAGTCTTTTCAACAGCTTTTGACGGAGCTCTTTTCAGTGTTAGTGCTGCAGTTTGTAGCGCATGTCCCTAGAAAGAGATAGGGAGTTCACTAAGACCCATCATTGATCGAACCATGTCTAACAAGGTTCGATTCCTCCATTCGAACACTCCATTCCATTGAGGAGTTCCGGGAGGTGTCAACTCTGAAAGAATACCACTTTCTTTTAAGTGATCGTCGAATTCATGGCTCAAATATTCGCCACCTCGATCCGATCGAAGTGCTTTAATTTTCTTGCCAAGTTGATTTTCAACTTCTTTCTGAAATTCTTTGAATTTCTCAAAGGATTCAAATTTATTCGACATTATTGTAGATATAGCCATATCTTTTATTGTCAATGAAAGTGAATTCTAAGATGGCTTAGTTTATTTGGTATCAATCCATTGTCTTTGTGTAAAGCATGCAATTTAATTTGAACATATGTTGAAAGACAATCTTTGAAACAACTAAGTTAGAAGTCTTTCATTTCAAACATCTTGGTGTCCAACAGCATTGATCAAAATATTGTTCCAAAGGCATGACAAAACTAGGATTAGTTTTAATTACATCTCAAAGACAAAATAGTGCATGCAAGCACGACCGAAAAACCATCTTCGTCGTCCACTTGTCCATGCACCAACACTTGATAAGCTTCTCACTTGGTCCCTGAAAAGGCAACATAAAGTGAGTCATATCCAATACCTATGATAAGCTTAATTCACAAGTGTTTAGGAAGATACCTGAGGTAGTCGAAATGTTCCCCTCTTCCTTGAAGAGCATGCATTCTCTCTTGCAGTGGCCTTGCATGCCACAATGGAAGCATCTCATCTTTGTCTTGACCTTCTTGAACTCCTTATTCTTAGCTCTCAAGGGCCTTTTGGTCACTCCATAGGCGGTGGCTTGGCTAAGAAGTTGCACCACCTCCTTGAGGGAGCGTGTCTCCTTTCCCGCAACTATATGCACTCTAAGTGCATCATAGCCCGAGTGGAGTGAAGCAAGCAAGATATGCCCCGCCATCTCATCTTCCAATGGGATTCCGAGAAGCTACATGTGTTTGAAGATCTAGTCATTCCAAACACATGAGGTCGGAGGGGCATGCCGGGTCTCAATTTGGCATTGTAGACCTTTGTCCAAAGCCGTCGCCTTTCCTTAGCAAGACATCCCACGTTTGGTGGCTTTATCCTCATGTTTTAGAGTGACCTAGTCAAGTCAAACACGAGTCCATCAAAGTTGCCATTGTCACTCTTGGTGGCTCTTACATTGACAACGTCCTCAAGTGCTTTGAGGAACATGTCCGGGAGATAGGAGGTAAGACTTTCCTTCCAATCTTCAGGGATGGAATTTTCCATAAGTCGTGAGACTTTCTTGCAGCTGGAGGACCATTCTTCATGAGCCTCATCGGTCATGATTCCTTTAGAGTAGAATCTTGGAATGGGAGTGTCTAGAGTGTACTCCAAGGAACAATTCCGGAGAGTTTTCCTGAGTTCCTCCTCCCATTCCTTGAAGTTGACCAAGTTTAAGGAAAAGGTCAACTTCTCGGGGAGTTCCGGGCACATATGGTTGTTGTTTGGGTTATTTGCAGACATTGTTCTGCAATTGAAAGAATTTGAAGTGAAAAACCATTCATAAATCAATAAGTTGAAATTTAAAAAAACGTTCATGCATATCAATCTTATTGAGCATTTTATCCACGCATTTTAAAATTGTCCCTTTTAGGCGAGAATAAAATGATTCTGATATCCCAATGATCAAGAAATTGTTAAGCATGCTTTGGCTTGTATTAATCATTAAATATCTTAAGGTAAGCAATCTAATTGCTAATAGCTCCAAGCTACTCTCGGTTTGATAAAATGTCGCATCTAATGCATCCTTGACATTTTATCTCTTTTGCCACGACATCTAAGGACTCCTTACTGATATCGTTGAGCTTAACCAAGACAACTTGTATACCTAGTATACCTTACGTTCCTAGGGAAGTAGTGATGTCTCGCTTTGGCGTAGTCCATCACGTACGCGCATTAGTTCGGTAAGTGTTGTTCTTGGAACGGAAAATTTTAGCTCAATATTATTAAGGGACCTAGGGTTTCTATGTTGGTTGATTTAAGTGAACTTAACTAATCGTCGCAACATATAGAATTCCTAGACATGCATCTAACATTCATATATAACAACAATATATAAAGCATAAAAATAGATGCATTTGGCAACTAGCATGACCCCTTGAAATCTTCAATTTCCATGGGTCTTCATCTTGGCTCGTCTTCATCGAAACGCCGTCTTGAGACATCTTGGCCAAAATAAATAAACTGGCTAGAACGACTAAGATTAATCTAAAGTACAAAAATACTTAACGGTTCGCAGACCGTATTTAGATTTACAAAAATACATAATGGAACGCAGTCTGCATTTCCTATCCTAGTCGGGCCCCACTAGTTGCCATTTTCAATAACCTGTTTTGAAAACAATCTTCCATTCACCATGCAATTTTACGAAATACATAATTAAACACGCAAAACTAGTAACTAACTTAGGTAGTTAATCCGATTAACGCGCCTAATTAAAACTAGTCAAAGTTGTTTAATCCATTATTTCTAAAAGCAAAATGCTCACGTAATTAATTAAGCTCCCACTAAATTCCGCATCCATACTTAATTAATCCGATTAATTATGTCGGCATAACCCATAATTTGTCAAAATTTTGCAAAACCGAAAAAATGAGGTTTTAACCTCGTTAAGAAAATTACTTAAAATTATTACAATTGGAAAAATTGCAAAATCATAGCTCAAACATTAAGAAAAATGTCCCACTAAAACCGTTAGTGGGTGCGCACCATGGCTGCTAGGCAGCCCATGGCCCCTGCGCCATGGTGCGTGGTGCTGCTTTGCTGTGCCCAGCAAGCCTCGCTGCTTAGCATTAGCAGCCTGCTAGTAGGCTGCGCTTGCTTGCTAGCGTGCTGGTGCCTTCCAGCATATGGCGCGCTGGGCTGGTTCCTGCTAGCATGCTGCCAGCGAGCATCCACAGGCAGCCCTTGCCCAGCTACAGCCCCACACAATGCTGCGCCTAGTAACCTCCCTGCCACACAGCCATACGCATCGATGCATGGCCCTTGCGTGCACCATGGGAAGCCTACATGTGGGCTTCTGGGCAGCCCGGCTAGCCTTGGTGACGCTTACGGTTATGCATCGATTTGCGTGCATTTCACTCGGAATTTTAATTCCGATTTGTGTGTGACAAAAATTAATTCTAAATTACATTTTAGAATTAATTTGAGGAAAAAATAAAATAAGACTTAAATAAAATTAATTTTATTGGTGCACAAGCCTAAATTATCCAAAAATTTTATTTTTGAACAAAATTAGGTCTTTCTTTATGCTTAAAATTAAATGAGCTATGTCCATAATTAATTTTGCCAATATGCAAATTAATAATGGATTTGACAAATGGGAGTTGGAAAAATAAACTAATCATCTAATGATAAAATTTTCAACTTTCATACTTGTGTAAAATACCAAGATTTCATCTTCCAATATGAAGATTAATCAAATTTTACTCACAAGTATTTGAACTTGATGGATTTTAATCAACCAAACATGAAAAATCCAAACTTTGTTCAATATGGAATTTAGGGTTAGGGTTCCAATCATTTAAACCTTTAAAGATTAGAACTTTAACAATAAAGGAACTTAAAATTACAAGTTCACAACAAGCTTTCACATTTTATTGCAATTTATTTGCAAAATTTGTGAAAAACAAGTTTATGTGAAAAAAAAGGTATATCAACTTAAGCACTAATAAAAACTCCATTATTATTGTTTAGGGTAAAAATTACCCATGACAAATGGACCAATCCGGACCTGCCACGTGTCCACCACATGGGCCAATCAGCGTCCGCCACTTGTCACCCTAGGAGGTCCAATATGGACTAATCAGGCCACGCCACGTGGCCTCCCATATGCCAAATAGGCAAAATGGCCACCAAGGCCCAAAGTCCGAGAGAAGCCCAATTTGCCCTGGTTAACCTAAACCTAGGATTGGCACGCTTCTCAAGACTAAAAATACTTAATTAATCCTCATTAAAGGGGATTCAGCAATTGATGACTCTCACCTAGAGAAGTCTAAACACATTGATCACTCCTCCCCTAGAGGAACCAGATCTCCCACCTTTACTTTCCGCATTTATCACTCCTCAAACAAGTACTAACTTGACCGTTGGAGGCGGAGCTCCCACCACAAGGAGTCTCCGTTGTTTTGCAGGTACAGGCGCAAGGATACCGGTCCCGAAATTGTAACTCCCCCGCAGGACATCAGAAAACCCCGAAACAATTATGCTTAAGGATATTTTTAAAAACAGTAGATTAGTGATGTAAATGTGCATTTAATCTAACCTTGTAATGCTTGCATTAATCAAGGCTTAAAAAGAACTAAAATTTTCGTTGAAAAATGAAAAACCCCAGAAAAAATGGGTTTCTGATTCGAATTTGGCTTCTGGACAGCCCTCGAAGAGAATTGAAACTGTTTCAGAAGGTTGATTCCACCCAAAATTCACTATTTTTGAGCCAAAATCTGGGTTCGACAGCCAAATCGAGAGTAAAACCGAGTTTTAAAAATTAATTAAAACTAGCTTCTAATCTAATTAGAAGAAAATGAACCGGAAAAATAAACTCTTTTAAAACACCTTAATTAATAAGTAATTGCTAAAATTAAAAGGAGCATGGCTCCGATACCGCTGTAGGGTTTCGTAGGGTGACCCGACACTACACGGAAGGAAACCCCCCAAGACCCGCCCCTTAATTAAAGCAATTAACAAGCATAATAAACATAATTAAGCAAGACTAAGAACAAGAATTATACCTTTGTTGCGTGCTTCGCTCCCGAAGAACTCTTACTTCAAAATCCCGAAACTACGAGATCTCCGACGGATCTTACCCTCGACCCGACCCGAGCGTACCAAGTCTTGAAGGTTAGTCAAGACCCAGACAAATAAAACTATGAGTTTTACGAATCAAAGGTTTACTCTAATTACAAGAGTTGCCTTTTTAATTCCACTCAAGGTTATGCATTTCCCAATACCCTTGAAAGGTATTTATAGGGAAATGGGTCCTTGGTTTTCAATCTCCTATTAATGTGAGAGAGTTGGTAAAATCAACAGTTTATTTAATTCCAAATTAAATAAATAATCAACTTAATCACATTGCGACAAGTGGCACAATCACATGCTAATGAGTGATGGCCAAGGCCAGGTGGGGGGACCATTTGCCTTGCTCCCCAAGGCCCTTGATTGGTCCCCACAAGCAAGCACAAAACCGGCATGTGGCTGCTGGGCTGGCAGCCAGCTAGCACTGCCAGCTAGCACTATCCAGCAGCATTCCAGCCAGCCAATGCTTGCTGGGCGATGCTGGCGCTCGTGCTGTGTGCTACCGCCTAATGCTGCTAGCACATTGTGCTGGTGTTGGCCCCAGCAGCCCACGCACTGGCTGGCAGTGCATATCCCATGCATAGCACGCATCAGCCTCGCATAGCACGCACCAGCCTCGCACCCCACGCACCAGCCTCGCACCCCACGCACCAGCCTCGCACCCCACGCACCAGCCTCACACCCCATGCACCAGCCTCGCACCCACGCATATGCGCCACACACATTGCTAGCCCAGCCAGTGCGCCTACGCACGCAAGGGCCTAGCATGCGTGCTGGGCGATGCTGCCAGGCACCCTCACACTAGCACACCCACGCCAGTGCCTAGCACTGCTATGCTTGGTGCGAGGCACGCACACACACACATGCACATGCGCCAGTGCCTAGCACTGCGATGGCTGTGCTTGGTGCGTGTGTGGCCCTGCCATGCGCACCCAGGCATCCAGGCAAGCACGCTGCTGTGCTGCGATGGGCTGCCTGGTGCTCCTGATGCGCCTAGTGCTTGCAATGGGCTGCCTGGTGCTCCTGGTGCGCCTAGTACTTGCGATGGGCTGCCTGGTGCTCCTAGTGCGCCTAGTGCTTGTGATTGTCAGCGATAGTGCCCAGGCATCATGCTAGGGCTGCGATAGCGCCTAGACATGATGCTAGGGCTGCGATGGTGCCCAGCCATCCTAGGGCACGCATGGTGCGCCTAGGTATGGTGCTAGGCCCAGTCTAGCCTAGCAACCCATATGGCTAGGCCAGTGTGGTTCTAGGGCTATGTTCATACTTGTCGCTTTGTGATTTTACGACGCTCGGTCTCGATGCCTGGTACGACTGTCACGTGTCTGCCAAAAATAAACCTAACTCCAACTTCCTAGAATGTAGTAGGGTAAGCTAGGGTCGATCCCACAGAGAATTGGTTTATTAAATTATAACTTGTGTAAGTTAGAAACCCCTATTTTGAAGAAATAGTACTACGATCTAATAAATAAACTACTATGAACTATGGGACAAATAAAGTACGAAAGATAGACTACTAAAGTTGAAATACGATAAAAATCAATAATAATAAAACAGGGATCGGGAGACATATTATAGCATTGGAGTATTTATTGATCATCGAATTATAAAAATTATGTTCTTATCTCAATGTTAGCTGATGAACACAAACAAACATTCAACACTTCCCTTAATTACAAATAAACCAAACAAGCTCTTGGAGTATTGTTTAACTAACTAACAATCTAGAACAAGCTCTGTAGAATCGATTAATTAGTAGCATTAATAACTAGGAAGTAGCTAACTTAAGCCACAAATCACACAAGCTCGGATTTGTGCAACTTAAAGGGCTGATAATCTTAGGCATTAAAACAAGTTTTAGTCACCCATTAACCCCTAATTGCAACTAAGGTGTACTAACCCGGATAATAACGTATCACAATTTACTACTCTAGCAATTAAATTAGCAAACTATACTAAAGATGGCCGGTCTAAAATATAACTTGACTAACTCATATCAATAAAAACAGATCATCAATCCAATCAAGAAATAAACATAATATTCTCAAATAACAACATACTTATTCTCACATTACAATAATCCAATGCATCGTATATCTCCCTTCCCGTATTAAATTTAGCCTAACATACTAAAAATTGAAATAAAAACAAAGAAAGTTTTATAAATAATACTGCTAGATCAGACATACATAATCGAAATGAAAATGGGTAAAAAAATAAAACATTCAACAAAAGTCTAATTGAAATTGCTCTAAACCACCTAATTTAACAAAAAGAATAAAAAAAACGAAAGCAAAATTAATTGGCAGATCCTATTACTTATTTGCAACAAATTATAAATTGCCAAATTACTACATGCAAATCTATAAACTAAGAGTGTAAATTAAAAGTACCAAATTCCTACAACTGAGAATGGGAAGTAGTTGCGAACAACACCCAAAGCAGGCTGCTCTCCTTCGCTGTTCTTCCTCTCTGTTCAGCTACTTCACCTCCTCTGCTACGCTACTTTGCAGTAGCTTTGCGAGCCCAGAACACAACCCCAACCAAGTTTGCTGATTTCGTAGCAATTGGAGCTCAAAAACGCTTCAGCTTCCTCCTGGTTCTGTTCTGAATTCCGCTACCCAGCAATTCCCGTAGCAAAGAAGAATTACAGAACACAGCTAAGTCACCTCGACTCCGGCTGCTTCGCTTCACCGCTGCTAAACTGCTCTGAGGTCGTTCTCCTTTTTCTTTGTTGCCCAGAATGTTCTCTCTTATCGCATGCAATTCGGCCTCCCTTCTGTTTCGGTGTAGCTCATCTCCAGCTAATCCGAATTTCTCGCTCCAATTTTTATCCAATTTCATCTTTATCTCTTGCTTGACATTTCAATCCCAGAAATTTCGCTCAAGGTGATTTGAGGGTCCTTGATTTTCGGTTGCCAGCATAGGATGTATGGTTGGATGCGTATTGTGAAGGCTGCTGCTATTTTCAGGGGTTTTCTTTTGTAAATACAATCCCGTAAAACCAAATGAACACTTTATAAAAAAATAAGATTAATACGTGTGACTTAGCCCGGAAATATAAAGTAATCCATTTGGTGCCGAAATTCTCCTTCCTATAGACAATTAAATAAATAGTAGTAACTCATGTCTTGAAAGGAAAATTGCATAATATACACTTAAATTATAAAAAAAAAAAATCAATATAACATCAAGAGTTCAATATATATAAATATTATATTTTACCACCCTATCAACGCCCTAGGCTCGATATCCGACGTCTGTATTCGTCAAACTCTGTCGACTCATTAAATCCTTTCGGATTAATTCGTCGTCTCGGATCGGTGATTCGATTGGGTTCGACCCGAAGGGTTCAGTTAAAATTAAGCTGTAATATCAATTGTACCTTGACATTATTGATCGGAAGCGGCATTCACCTAGGCATTCCGATCACTTGATCTTACTAAAGAATTAACTCTGTAATAATTCTGAACTCTCTATCGGAAGAATACACTTGTTTGAAGGACACTATTCCTTTCCACTCGATCGGTCAAGAGTTACTCAATCGAGACCAAGGTTAATCAGTCGATCAAGGATTACTTGGTCGGTTAAGGGTTACTTATTCAGTCAAGGGTTACTGGTCAGTCCGGAGTTACTCATAAATAAGGAACATCGGCCACACAGTGTGGCTAACCACATATGAAAATTTGTGAAGAATGAATTTTAAGCCCTATAAATTTAAGAAATTTCATACAATATATTACAAGACCTCAAAAAATCAGATTACAAATGAATACGAGGGCGTTAAACTTTTTGAAATGTTGAAAAGAAGCAGTCAAAGATGTAATAACAATTGTGTAAACAATCGAAATTATAGCAATAATTTGCCGGAACACATTATTAGTGCACAAACGCACGCATCCTGTGCATATAAGAGGCTAGTATATTTTGGTTTGATCTTATTCTCAAATAAGCCTTTAACTTTTTGTTACGATTTTTGTGGCACGTATGCAATGAGAGAAAACAATAATAATAATAAATTAAATAATTGATGAACTTAGATTTATTAATTCGTGAATATGAATGAGACGATAGACATTTGGTGTTGGTATCTCGACTAATTAACAATGGCAATAACTGATTGTGGTTTTCAATGTCAATTTTTTTTTTTTTTTTTGGTTTTTTTTACTGAAATTCAAATAAAGAGAGTAGATCGAATGAATTTGATTGGTGAATAAAATTTTAGGTCGAACTATTAATAAGGATCTTGCTAAAGAATGCTTTTGGGGCGTGAGATAAGCTTTTCAAATCAATGACATAATACTGAAACATACACCATGAATGACACATGTAATTTCCTAGTGATGTTTTTTCCCTCCTATAATCATTTTTAAAAAAACAAATAAATAAAAATTCTTACTTTATTGTTATTTAGAAATCTTTATCATTGACAACTTATATAGCAATTAAAGATTTTCACATTAAATTGACATATGTTCATTTAAAGATTAATATCTTTATGCATTGACAACCTAATATACACATCAAATCTATAACTTTAAACTAAAGGCGAACTTTGGAATGACACATGTCATCTTCTAAATAAAATTTTCCCGCCTAAACGCCTCTTCTTTTTTTTTTTCCAAATATTAACTTCTATATTTCACACCATATTTCTTCCATATATTTTCATATCTTTTTTACCAATTTTTTTGAACAATATCTTTCTTACCATTTTTATTGGGTATTAAAGTAGTAATTTTCTATAAGACTTCAAATTATTCTTTTTTTTATAATTATATAATGATGTACTTTGTATTTTATTTTCAAGAATAAACCCATCAACAATTTTCAATGAAATGTAAAATAAATGAAGTTGTAAGAATCTATACTTTTATTAACATTGCACCTCATTTTGTAAATATAATATGAATGTGCATTATATCCTAAATAATTTATCAAATTATATATTTATACATAACTATGTATTTTTGTGTTTAATATTAAAAGAATATTAGATAAAAAATGCCCATTGACTATAATAATAACAATAGTACTAATAAAACAAAAATTAAATTCTCCACCCATTCACTAAAAATGAAACAAATAATCGATTAAATTACCCATGTACCTATCAAAGTAAAGTGTGGGACTTAAGTGTATCGCACGGGTATTGATTTTGATTTTATTGTTATAATGTATTGTATATAATAAAGCTATTTTATTATGTTCAGTAATGTAATTCATTTTTAAAATTTATTATTGTAGTAATAACTAAACGTTGTTATTCATAATAAAATTTTGTAAAAACCGTGCATTGCACGGGACTTATACTAGTTGGCATATTAAACATATATAATATTAATAGGACAGGTTAACCATTTTTTTTCAAAAAAAAAAAGTAATTATTATTTTACATAAATTCAGTTCATTGATAAAAATCTACTTATATGATATTAGCAGTACAAAATTTTTTATTAAACTTATCAATGTTTTTTTTTCCGTCAAATTGACCTATTAAGTGTATAAATTTTATTTTTATACTTTAACTAGTTTTGTGCCCGGGCGATGCCCGGATTGTCCTAAACGTTTTAGCTTAAATGTTAAGTACGATCTTATAATCCCTTTTGATAACGTAAAATATTTAGACATACAATATCATATCGCTTATTTATATAATAGTGTACTTTTTTGTAGTTATATTTGTAAATGGATATCTATGTTATTATTAACTTAAATTTTTTTATTGCACTTAAATTATTATTTCTAATGACTGAAAATATTTTTACCAAACTAAATTATTTTTTCTGCTTAAAACTTGTTTTTACTGTCTTCTATTATTTTTTAAAATATATTATAAATGGATCTTATTTTACATAACTTTTTAAACGAATTTTATGATGGAAATAATACTGAGTTATAATATATTTATAAAAATTTATGATTAATTTTGTATAGATGAAATATTAGAAGTATATCGATAATAAACACTATACTGTAGGGTTTCGTAGAGACCCACTCTACACGGAAAGAAACCCACCAAGGCCCGCCCCGATAACTAAAGCAATTAAAGCATGCAAAACATAATTAATACATAATTAAGAGAAAGAGGGATAAAGAATTACACCCTAGACGCGTGCTTCGCTCGCTAAAAGAGCTCTTACTTGAACCCCGCAAACGCAAGGTCTCCGACGGCTCGTACCCTCGAACCCGACCCGATCGTCCTAAGTCCCGAAGGTTAGTCGGGACCCGAACAAAATATAAACTTTGGAGTTTTACAAACTTAAGGTATCCTCAACAATGGAGATGCCTATATAGTTCCACTCAAGTATGTATTCCCAAAATCCCACTTAAGGGGTATTTATAGGGAATGGGGACTTGAACCCCTTGTACATGATCAATGTGGGATCATGTGCAATTGTGATAATTTATTAAATTCTAAATTAAATAATTAATCAAAAGCAATCACCATGCAACAAGTGGAAAAAGGATAGAGAGAGTTAGGTGAGGACCATGTCCCTTGGGGGGGACCATTGCCTTGCTCCCCAAGGCATGCTCCAAGCATAAGTCCCCACCTCTCACAAACCGGCACCAAGCAAGGCAACTGGGCTGGCTGCCAGCTAGCAAGCCAGCACACCAGCCAGCTAGCGCCAGCACCCACTAGCCCTAGCATGTTGCAAGCTGCTAGGCGCTGGGTGCTGCTGCTGCCTAGCCATCGCACACGCACACGCACAACACTGTTGGCTGGTGCGTAGTGCTGCTGCCTAGCATCTCGCATGCACACACACGCATAGCCAGCATGTGTGTTGCTAGCGAGCCACGCATGCTGGGCATTGCCTCGCTAGCCACACGCACAAGCACGCACTTGCTTGGTGTTGTGCTAGCGATGCACACACACATGGCGATGCTGCCTAGTGCTGTGCTATGTGCTGCGATGGTGCGATAGCCCTAGGTATACACACACGCACACACACGCAAGTGCCTAGCACTGCGATGGTGTTGTGCTTTGCGAAGGGTTGTGCGAGGGCTTGCGATAGCACCTAGGCACGCAAGCACGCATGCTGCGGTGATGATGTGCCATGCGAAGGCACGCACACACCCAAGCACGCTGCTGCGATGGTGCTACCATGCGAGGCACGCACACACGCAAGCACGCTGCTGCGATGGTGCTGCCTTGTGCGCCTAGCACGCATGGCGCGCCTAGCACGCACATGGTGCGCCTAGGCTTGCGATGAACTAGCCTAGCCTAGCACTCACATGGCTACGCCAATGTGATGCTACGGCTATGCTCGAACTTGTTGCTTGTGATTTTGCGACGCTCGGTTTCGACGCCCTAGGCTCAATATCCAACGTCTGTGTTCGTAAAACTCCGACAACTCATCGAATCCTTCGGATTAATTCGTCGTCTTGGATCGGTTGTTTGATTGGGTTTGACCCGAAGGGTTCAGTTAAGATTAAGCTGTAATATTAATTGTACCTTAATATTACTGATCGGAAGCAGCCTCCACCTAGGCATTCCGATCACTTGACCTTACTGAAGAATTAGCTCTGTAATAATTATGAACCCTCTATCAGAATAATACACTTGTTGGAAGAACACCATTCCTTTCATATACAACATTTTTATCTTAAAAAAATCTATCTAAAATTCGCTTACTTAGCATCCTATTTGTCATAATAATACCTATTTGTCGCCTACGTGGCTTGACAGTTGGCGAAAAACTTGAATGTCAAGTGTTGCTATCTTGTGGTCTGGCTGCTAGACCTACTTTATATATTAGTGATATAATATGTATTTATAATACTACGTACTAAAACAGATACAAAAAATGAATCATCTATTTTCCTTTTAATTTACATTAAAAGTTATTGATGAGTTCGTTATAAAAAAAATTTACGAATACGAAATAAACACTAATTATTACACGAAGTGACGATTTGCAACTAACTATCTTTAACTTTACTAATAGTGCACTTATTTTTGAAAAACGATATAATATGTAATCGTGCCAAATCAATCAAAGAAATTATAAATTATAGGTGATGTTAATATATTTCCTAGCATTAATAAAAATGCATAAAAATTATTTTTTTTGTAAGTATTTCAATATTTTTTATGTTCTTAGGTAACCCTTATCAAAACTTATTTTTCTTGAATTGATTTTTTATGAACTTATTATACATGAAATAAGTGAAGATAATGTGAGAACATGCCCTATTCATTATAAATTTTTTGAAACATCATGCAACATCTAAGTTTTATACTAGGTTAGGTCCTTGCCATGCAGGGTAAGTTCACTACATTAAATTATAAAAAAGAATTTTTCTTTTTTCATATATATATAAAACTAACATTGATAAAATACAACTATAACATACGTCGTATTTGTTTTCTTATTATTTTGCATTTATAACAAAATTAAACATGGAATACAACAAAAGTGTTGTTTAGACCATGAGTATATTAAAACTACATCTTAAACCATGTGAGTATTTATAAAATTCATTGATAAATTAGTATCATTTTCTTCTTTATTAGCCAAAATAGATTAGTATTCGTGCATTGCACGGTTATGATAAGTAATTTTTCCTAATTTATATTATATGAAACAAGTAATTTATAAACTTTTAATCATGATCATATTTTTTTATTTAGCAGAATTACAAAAGTTTACAGTTCTTTTCTTTCTCTTAATTTATTTATTCCTTAATCAAATATAATCAAATGAGTATTTTGAAGAAACAAAGAAAATAAAAAGTACTCATACTTTCTTATAACATGCTGAAATTTTTTGTTAATGTGGTTTTACCGTAAAAGAGGTGAATATATATAGTCATATGATTTATAAAGTAATATTGTTGTGCAGACATTTTCATATATCCTGCAAGATGAGAAAAGTTACTAACAAATCATCATAATAATTGATATCAATATGATAAGTAAAGCCAAATTGCAAATTCAAGTGTGGAAGACAAAGATTTTCATACCTTCAAATACATAAGACATAGTGAACAAAGGTAATGTGGAAAAAAAAATGCAATACATATACATATATTAAAACAAAACGTCAATCACTTTGGATAATTTGTTGCTTTTTTTATTTACAACTATCATCACATCTAAATAGGAGGGGATTTTGGATAATTAATGCTTTTTTTTTATTTACACTTAATATAATTATAACGTGAATACAATTCACTTTGGCCAAAAGTCAGTCACTTTTCATTTTGATAGTTTCCGTATTCATAGTTTATAGCTTATTTTTTTGGATGGATATAGGTGATCTTTTTTTTTTTTTTTTGAATAAATTTAGGTGATCTTATGCACTTTGATATCTTCTGTATTTATAGGCCAACAACAGTAGTAGAATGTATTATTATCTATACATGTTAATATGTTATTATACAATACAAAGTGTAGTTTTTTTTTAAATAAAAAATGAAAAAAGTCATTGATGACATCATACATCAAAAAGGCGGAATTTTTTTTAATGAAGAAGCGACACACAGGATAGGGAAGAGGTGAATGATGTCAGCAACATTTTGTTTTAGTAATATTCAATAGATAGATACGTATATTAATATTATGCATTCCAGCCAATGGATAGGCCGAAATAATAACCCGATTAATAATATTTGGTCAATTTTTTTCCCTAACAAATCATAAAAGGAAATATTGGTTTTAATAATCCCAACTTTGCTTGATTTTCTTTCAATAATCCCAACTTTGAATTATTCTTGAATAATTCGAACTTTGGGGGGTGTTTTTTTTTTTTCTTCAATCCCAAATCGGTCAACAAAAGTCAACAACCTCTAATAACATGTTACATGACATCTACTAATGAAATATATAGAAAGTGCTACGACATCTACTAATGAAATCAATTCATCCATAAAAAGTGCTACGACATCTACTAATGAAATCTAAATTTAACAAATACATAAAATATAATCAAATAAAGGTTTGATTAGGGAATTTTCCCCAGCCAATCTAAATTTCAAGACCCTGGCCTACTTGTTCACCTCCAACTTCGCCATGAATATTCCTGCTAAGAAGACGACCCTTGACCTAGGGACTATACAGCAGGGAGAAAAGGAGGGACTTCGTTCCTACATCAGGCGGTTTAACCTGATGAGAATCCAGATACAAGGGCTTCCGGATGAGGTAACCTACACTGACTTCTTCAGAGGTCTAAAGGATGGGTCGACCTTCAAGTTTGACCTGGCCCGAAAGAGAGTCGCTACTCTCCAAGAAGCATTAATGGAGGCGGAAGCCTACATACAGGCGACTGACCTGTGTAATACTGGGAAGCAGTCGGATGGAAGAAAGTTCAACAAAAAAGAGAGCCGACCAAAGCAGTCGGCCAATAAAGATGAGAAGAAGAGAAAAAAAGCTAGGCGGCCGACTCCTCTGATCAGCCGTCCCAGAAAAAGAAAAAAGAATTTAAACCATACTCCCCAAAGTATGAGTTCAATAAGGATAGCCAAGCTACCCTCAAAGAAATCCAAGGCCGGATGACCATTGAGAAGCCGACCCCCATGAAAGGTTCTGCGAGTAATTGGAACCAAAAGAAATTCTGTAATTTCCGTGAAGACATTGGTCATGAAACCAATGAGTGTATTAGCCTCATGCGCTACTTGGACCGCCTGGCTGAAAAAGGTGATCTTAACTCCTATGTCAAGAAGTCCAAGGGGAAGGCCCCCCCCAAACAAAAGCAGTCGGCCAAGAAGAATCATCGACTAGGCCGACAGTTCAGATACTGACGACGCCGTCGTCTACACTATAGTAGGCGGCTTCTCAGGAGGCGGCCCCACTATCAGGGGCAACAAAGACAACATCAGGCGGTTAGATGTTAATTCCGTCCACCAAAGACAGACCGCCAAGGGTTCATTCCCAGAAATTATCATCAAAGAAGAGGATCTGGGAGGTTTAAGGGGGCCGCATGACGACCCCATTGTCATTGAATGTAAAGTGGCCAACCAAAGAGTTGGCCGGATCCTCATAGATACCGGCAGTTCCTCTGATTTCATCAGCAACAAGTGCTTGGAAAAGCTCAAGTACAAACCTGACTGCATACACCCGGTATCACAACCTTTAGTAGGGTTTGGAGGAAGTATTGTACACCTAGTGGGACGAGTGGATCTACCCATCCGTCTGGGTGAGAAAGGGGAGGGTCGTCACATGGTGGTTCGGTTCTTAGTGGTTGAAAAAATGTCGAACTACAAAATGATCTTGGGACGACCCACCCTGAACAACTCAAAAGCTGTCATTATTCCCTCTCTTATGCTGCTCAAATTTGAGAGGATGATGGAACAGTCGGCTCCCTAAGCGAAGATCAGAAGATGGCACGAGAGTGCTACCTCTCTGTATTAAACCACTGTGGCGACTGCTGGCCCAAGTGGAGAGAAAATGGACCTTGAACAAATCAAGGAGGATGCGCCTGCCCAAGCAGCAGGAACCAAGAAAAGAAAGGCAGCCCAACTGGAGGTCGAGAGAAAAAAAAAAGCGATAGCAATCACTGGCAGAGGAGCGGTCAAACGAATTCCGCCCTTAGCCGGCGAGTGAGCATACGGATGTCGCCTTGGACGACTCACGTCCTGACCAAACAGTCAAAGTTGGGACGACTGCTCTTACAGTGTTGGGTAATGACCTTCGCCAAGTCTTGAAGGAATTCAAGGATATCTTTGCATTTGAGGTACATGAGATGCCAAGTATCAGTCCAGACTTGGCAGTGCATAAACTAGCTGTGGAACCGAAAAAGAAGCCGGTCCGGAAAAAGAAACGGAACCATGGTGAAGATAGAAGTTAGGCGGCTGCCGCTGAGGTTAAAAAGTTGCTTGATGAAGGGTTCATTCGGCAATGTTATTTCCCAGACTTGGTTGCAAACGTTGTGCTAGTAAAGAAGCTGAATGTTACTTGGCGAATGTGTGTGGACTACACTGATTTGAACAAGGCGTGCCCCAAGGATAGTTATCCATTACCTAAGATTGACAGCCTGGTCAACTCAACAGCCGGCCACACTTTAATGAGCTTCATGGACGCCTACTCTTGCTTCCATCAAATTCCTTTGTGGAAGAAAGATCAGGAGAAGACGGCCTTCGTCACTGATCAAGGGTTGTATTCCTACACGGTCATGCCGTTTGGTCTGAAGAACGCCCCGGCCACCTTCCAAAGAATGATAAACACGGTCTTCTTTGACCAAATTGGAAGGAATGTCGAGGCATACATAGATGATATGATTGTGAAGTCCAAGCTTCAGACAGACCATTTGGCCGACCTCCGAGAAACATTCGCCACACTCAGGCGGCACCATGTCATGCTCAATCCCAAGAAATGCGTTTTTGGAGTTGAGTCTGGGAAGTTTCTCGGATTTCTCATCAATTAGAGAGGTATAGAGGCAAACCCCGAGAAAGTGCAGGCGGTCATAGACATGTAGTCGCCTCGCACAGTCCGAGAGGTTCAGAAGTTAACAGGTTGTCTGGCGACCCTAGGAAGATTTCTCAGCCGGTCAGGCGACAAGTGCCTTTACTTTTTTCAAGTAATAAAGAAGAAAGCTAGGTTTGAATGGGGGCCGGATGCTGAGGCGGCCTTCCAAAAACTTAAGGTCCATCTGCACTCCTTACCAAGGCTGGTCAGTCCCCTGCCCAAAGAAGTGCTCTACATGTATCTCGCAGTGTCTGACCATGCTCTAAGTGTCGTCCTCCCTACTGAAAGAGACGGCTGCCAGCTCCCGGTCTACTTTGTCAGTCATGTATTGAAAAATTCCGAGTTGAGGTACCCCCTAGTGGAAAAATTTGGTCTTGCTCTCTTCATGGCAGTTAGAAAATTAAAACCTTACATCTTGGCACATTCAGTCGTCGTATACACAGATCAGCCAATCAAGCGGCCACAGACAACCATGGAGTCGTCAGGCCGAATGATCAAATGGGCGATAGAGATTCAGAGCCTTGAAATCACATTTGAGCCAAGAAAAGCAGTAAAGGGGCAAGCATTTGCTGATTTTATTGTAGAGATGACTCGGCCCTCGGATTCTCAGATTCCAAATCAAGTCTGGAAGGTCTATGTGGACGGGAGCTCCACTTCGAATGGTTGTGGGGCAGGCGTCATATGTCAGTCTCCAGAAGGTGACAGGTACGAATATGCTCTACGCTTTAACTTTTAAGCCTCGAACAACGAGGCGGAGTATGAAGCCCTACTGGCAGGTATCTGCATGTGCAAGGCGGCTGGGGCAAGAAAAATAGACGCCTGTTCAGACTCACAATTGATAGTGAGCCAGTATAATGGCGAATATGAAGCAACCCATCCGGCCATGATTAAATATTTGCAGGCGGTACGACAGGCGACTGGGTCACTTGAAGAGTTTCGTCTAACTCAAGTACCCCGGTCTGAGAACAACCAGGCGGATGCTCTCTCAAAGTTGGCCTCCTCGGCCTCCTGTGATACTCCAAGAACTGTCTTCTGGGAAGTTATGGAGAAGAGAAGTATCAAAGAAGAGCGTATTGGAATCCTTGATAGAAGCTCAACTTGGATGGACGACATCCGAGCATATTTAACATCCGCCACCTTGCCGAGTGATCGTTCCCAGGCGGCCCTACTGAAAAAGCGAGCGTCCAATTTGGAGATGCAAAAGGGGGAACTCTTCAAGAAAGGGTACCTTCAACCCCTCTTGAAATGTGTTACCCCAGAAAAAGGATGAGAGGTCTTAGAAGATCTACACTCTGGGTACTGCGCCTCTCATGTAGGCGGCAGGTCGCTTGCTCAACGAGCAAGGCGGCAAGGTTACTTTTGGCCTACCTTAGAAGCAGACGCCATGGAGATGGTGAAAAAATGTGACAAGTGACAAAGGTTTGGCAAGTTAATCCATCGTCTGGCTACTGATCTCACGGCCATCCATAGCCCACTACCGTTTGCTAAATGGGCATGGATATCCTAGGTCCCTATACGCTTGCTACAGGCGACAGGAGATACATATTGTTAGCAGTTGACTACTTCACCAAATGGGTAGAGGCAGAGGCTGTTAAGAGAATTAAGACGAAGGATGTGATCTCATTCATCTAGAAAAATGTCATCACTCGGTTTGGGGTGCCCATGTCTATGGTTTTTGATAATGGTCCCCAATTTGAGACTCCTGTTCTCAAAAATTGGCTGGGAGACCAAGGCATCTCACACTGCTTGGCATCAGTCGGCCGACCTCAAGCAAACGACCAAGTAGAAGCATTCAATAAGATCATCTCAAACGATCTAAAGAAGAAGATTGAACGAGCAAGCGACCTATGGGAAGACGAACTACCACATGTTCTCTGGGCTATTAGGACGAATGAAAAAGGGGCGACTGGAGAAACTCCATTCCTCCTAACTTATGGGGCAGAAGCTTTTCTTCCAATTGAACACTACGAGCCGACTCTTCGAATAATGTTGTATGACGAAGAGGCGAATTGGGAGTCCATACGCCTGGCATTGGACTCACTCCCAGAACGAAGGGGAAATTCAGCCCTGCGCCATGAAATCTACAGCCTGAGAATGACAAGGTCATATAACAAAAGAGTGCACAGGCGTCCACTCAAAGTGGGGGACTTTGTACTAAGAAAGATGGAAGCAGTCGGTAGGGCTAATGAGTCGGGCAAATTAACTTCCAACTGGGAAGGACCCTACCGAACCTATGAAGACGTCCGGGACGACACCTACCGCCTGGAAACACCAGACGGCCAACCCTTGCCTCGACCCTGGAATGTAGATAATTTAAAGAAGTATTAGTTTTTAATGATGTAAATAGCCAAGAGCTACTAATAAAGTTTGCTATTTTGCTTCATTAGTATTGTACTTAGAGAGGCATTCCGCCTGCTCCATGAGCAGCCGACTACTCTCCATTTTCATCAATTGAGGGGCATGCCAACTGGTAAAACAGCCGGCTACTCTCCATTTTACTCAAATATGCATTCAATTACGAGGGGCACGCCGCCTGTAGCTATTCAGTCGGCTACTCTCCTATACTTAGTTCACCATGAACTATCTAAGGCCTATGGCCGAATGATCAGACCAGGCGCCCAGCCAAGTGATCCAATCCTTGAACTAATACGACCTGTCCCAACATCATAGCAGGCGTCCAACGGCATCCCTCCGGATGAAATTCATCGTAGAGAGCAGCTCTCTTTTGGGTGGAACATTGCTCTATAAACTAATTACACGGCGCCTAAACTATTGTCCCCCAAGGGAAACCTCGTAGCCGTTTTTGAGACAAGGAAACTTTAACACTAAACCAAACAAGTGTTAGCAGTTAACATCCGCGTCGGATGGCCGAATGTATTACTTAGGATAAGTACAGTCGGTACCTCTTGAGTAAATAGCCAACAAAAATTGGCGAATCAAGGGGATCAGCCGGCCTCCGCCGCCTGGTACCTCTACTACTCAAGCTCAGAAGCTGACAAATAAGTAATCTGAAATATTACTCATAAGTCACTCTCCCATACTTAGTAGGAATTCAAAAAGGTATGAGGAGTCCGCCTGTCCAAAGGCAAACAAAAGCTCTCGTACTACGACCCCTACTAAGATGATTTCCTTTCACACCAAACATGTTTGAAAATCTGGTTCGTAGGTCGACTGTTTTTTGGCAAATAGGGACTCACGAACTATTCTTATTTAACCAAACAGGCGGGCTGGTTAAAAGCGACCTGTTCCGTTCTAACTTGAAAAAGTAAAAACAAACCTAACGTGTTTCCTAAAATACGTTGGGGATCCGGCTGGGTAAATGGCCGGCTGATTGCCTAACCTGGAACCGAGACAACCAGTCGTCAAGGGGCATAGGCAGTCGGTACCTAGTACCTGTTCGCAATTTTTGCCTTATAAACTTTGAAACATTTTTTAGCCAAAACAGTCGATATGACATGCAAGCGGATAGTAAGGATCCTCTACACTTAGCAAAAACAAAGCATGAACAATATTCAATGAACAAAGACGACCGAAAGATGGTCGCCACATTCATATAAACAGCGGGCCATAAAGACCGGCAAAATATTTAAACCCCGGCCCCTTGGCCATGTAAAGTGATACAAGAACAAACAGCACGCAAGCCGGAGAAAAGTTTGAAAAAATGAAAGCTTTAAGCATTGGGAGGGGCTTTGGTGTTAACTGCTGCCTGATCAAGCTCAACGATGGACGCTTGATTCTTCGAAGCATCCTCTTTCGTTGTCTCGTCTTCAGGGGCAGGGGCTTTATGCGCATCCACCTCAATCGGCTGCAGGGCCACCACCTCTTCCTCCTCTTCTGAGCTGGAGCTGGCTGCCTCTTCTACCTTCTCGTCATCAGCAGTCGCCTGCTCCATGATCCTTCGATTGTACTCTTCAATACAAGCATTGAACTTTTTATCCCAGGCGGCATAGCTGGCTTTTGGGAAGAGGGTTGTCCAAGTCATCTCCATGATCTGAGCCGAGTCATCCATCATGGCCTTAACCAGAGCCAGCTTCTCAGTCTTGGCCTTCGCCTTAAGATCTTGGGTGATTACCGCCTCCTTCTTCACCAAGCGGTCCTTGACGCTCTCCAAGGATTTTTGAAGAGATTCATATTGGAGCGCCATAAGCTTAAATGGCTTCAGCTCCTCTCGGAGATTTTTGACAGTCGTCTCCAGCTCATTATTCTTCTTTTTGGCCGCCTCCAACTCGGTCCGGACAGTCGAAATGGCCTGCGCCTGATAATAAAGAATATCAGTTGTCAAAATTTCATTTTGGGCAATTTGAAACATTGCCTTATCAACGTCAGAGGCGGCCATAGCTTTAGCAGCCTTTACCTCTTTGTTCTTGGCGCTGATCGGCCTTCTGAGGCCGTGTACTCGCAGCATGGTTTGAAAAAGGGAAAACAGGCATCAGCTTTGAAAATAGCAGGCGGCACGCAAAGTCAACATTTTAAAAAAAAAATATTCTAAGTCTACCTCGGAAGGAGACCCACGATGCCGTCTAGGTCAAGGGTGCCGACTCCCTTGACCGCATCCCTCTCCTCTTGAGGGACGACCTTAATCATAGACTTGGCTATTTAGACCAAGTCTGGTTCTTGAGGGCCGCCTGCATTCAGAAAAGAGAAACATCAAAGACATGAAGAAAGCAAAGAAGAAATAAGTTAAGTCTAGTAGAGCAGTTTATACTTCTTGGCGGCCGACTGTCCTTAATGACCTGTGATGGTTTACCCACACTTTATGGGGTGATTGGCTGTTTGTCAGCCGACTGCTTCCTGGCAGATCCAGGCGTACTCCCAGCAGTCGTCTTCTAAACTTTTGAGTCCGGCTGTTGGGAGGAAGAGGGTTTGGAAGTGCCCGCCTGCGAAAAAAATGTATGGTCAATACTGATAAAAGCAGGTTTTCAAGACAAGTTCGAAGGCTCGGAGCTTACTATGGGCGACTTCTTGGCAGGAGAATCAGAAGAGGTCCGCTTCTGATGCATGATGGAGGTCCGCAGTAAGGCGGCCGCCTTCATAGATCTAGAAATGTGGTCCATAGCTTCAACTGAAAAATGAGCACCACAAAGAGTTAGAGAAAATTTGAAAACAAATCCAAAGATGTGTGCATAGGCTCAAGAGGTCGGCTACCTCTGCAGGACAGACTGCTAAGGCCGCAGGCGGGCAGAAAATACTCGTCATAGAGCCATTGAAACTCTGGGACGAAGTTTAGGGCCACTGTTATGCTTGGTGGGAGGCACGCACACGCACACATGCGCATGCGCCAGTGCCTAGCACTGCGATGGCTGTGCTTGGTGCGTGTGTGGCCCTGCCATGCGCATCCAGGCAAGCACGCTGCTGTGTTGCGATGGGCTGCCTGGTGCTCCTGGTGCACCAAGTGCTTGTGATGGGCTGCCTGGTGCTCCTGGTGCGCCTAGTGCTAGCTATGGTCAGCGATAGTGCCCAGGCATCATGCTAGGGCTGCGATAGCGCCTAGGCATGATGCTAGGGCTGCGATGGTGCCCAGCCATCCTACGGCACGCATGGTGCGCCTAGGCATGGTGCTAGGCGTAGTATAGCCTAGCAACCCACATGGCCAGGCTAGTGTGGTGCTAGGGCTATGTTCATACTTGTCGCTTTGTGATTTTGCGACGCTTGGTCTCGACGCCCTAGGCTCGATATCCGACATCTGTATTTTTAAAACCCTGTCGACTCATTAAATCCTTTCGGATTAATTCGTCGTCTCGAATCGGTGATTTGATTGGGTTCGACCCGAAGGGTTCAGTTAAGATTAAGCTGTAATATCAATTGTACCTTGATATTACTGATCAGAAGCGGCCTCCACCTAGACATTTCGATCACTTGATCTTACTGAAGAATTAACTCTGTAATAATTCTAAACCCTCTATCGGAAGAATACACTTGTTGGAAGGACACCATTCCTTTCAATCTCCCACTTGTTCTTCCGGACAAGTGTGCATACAGTGTATAGCCCATTTCCTATGTCTCTTAATGTTTCTTCGTGAACTATAAGGTAAGATTCATCGTCATCCTTATTACGTTCAGAAGTGTTTCACGATCTCCGAGTTCGACTGTCAATAAGCAGATGATTTCTAAAATCCATCTGAGCACGGCCATGCATTTTCACAGTCTCGCTCTTCGAGCGGCCTTGTAAACAACAAAACATTTTTCCTTATAGTTAATAAGGGGACAATCCCAGTCTTGCCTGGTAAGTTCCTCTTACTAAGAGGACTTAGTCTCCCGAGTATTCCCGTTATGATTACTAGTTACGACAGACGTTAGGAAACATCAAAGAGTCTAGTACTCAAACAAGAAAACTTCACAATACTCATGGTCGGATGAAACAGGTTCCTATAGTCATAATGAGAAATGTACTTATGACAATTTCTAAATTTCTTAAAGTACTCTCATAAGTCTTATCCAGTACAATTCCAAACTGTACCTGTGCAAATGATTTATGATTGTCACGTCATCGCAGCACAAGAAACGATGCTGTAAATCATACTACACACTAATCTATGGCGGTCATCAATCGTCCATCTGTTATATGACCTCGATTAAGGAAAATTTTCGATTTAAATATTCAATGTTCACTTAACAGGTGTTTCTTTATCCAGGACATGGTCTTGATACCAATATTTTCGTAAATCGAATGGACTCATTATTTAATTCTAAACCACAATTAAATAGTAATGGAGTGAATGATAATTTTGCACAAAATTAATTACTCCATAATGAATGGTTTCATTACAGTGTCTTACATTAAACATCGTATTTAATTAAAACACATGTACAGGGAATTTCAAAGCCAGTCTCCAACATGCTTGATTCCCATCGCCTCAACGTGCTTGTTGTGTTTCACCTGAGGCAGCGGTTTAGTCAAAGGATCGGCCACATTATCATCCGTGCCAATTGTTTGGGGTAAAATTACCCCAGCCACGTGGCCCAATGGCAGCGCGACACGTGGCATTTTGCTATTGGTCAGCAGGGCTCTAATCCCCTGCTGACACGTGTCCTAGGAGCCCTAAATGGGGAACCAATGCTCCCCACTATAAATAGTGGGGGAGTCCTCATTAATGGGACACACACAATCAATTGGCATTTAATACTATCATAAATACATTTTACACAAAAACCGAGCAATCTTAATTGCGGAATTCTCCCATTACGTGAGAAGTAATTACTCTTTTACGCACTTTCTTCCTCCCGTACATCACTGACTTGATCGTCGGAGGCGGAGCTCCACCCAACCGGAGTCTTCGTGGTTTTGCAGGTACAGACGGTCGAAGGGTATTCTTGGAATTGTAACTCTCCCGCAGGACACATCAAAAAACCCTGAAACATTTGGCGCCGTCTGTGGGGAGAGTACTTCTGAGATGGCTTCTATTCCTGTACCACCGGATCAGGACAGGTGGCCATCTGTCGAGCCTAAGGTCCAGACGGACCATGAAAGCGGTGATGAGTACGAACTAAACACCTATGTGGCCCCAGACGGGTCCTTCAGAACAAAGCACACCCGTTTCAGGGATAAGAAGGAACGGGAATACATGCAAGCTGCTCCAAGCAACCCAGCCGGCAACACGGTTGGGGCTGCCCAGGCGGCAGAGGATTCTGCTCCCGTTACTAGGAACGAACTCATGACCTTCATGAATAGTTTCAAGGGCGAGATCCAGAACCTCCTCCGGTCAGCTACTCCTAAGAAGAGTTAGTCGGCCAAGAAGCCTTCTTCTAGCAAGAAGGCTATTAAAGACCGGGTCCCTACCCCTCATCCAAAGCCGAAGGAGGGGGAGGGCCTAAAGTTCGATCAAAACCGGCTCCGCTTCCCGCAAGCGGAACCCAGAAAACCCATCCGGCATTTGCAGCCAGATGGTTCAAAAAAGATATTCTCTGACGCCCGGACATTTCTCCAAGAAAAGAGAAGTCTGGCGTCTGCGTCGGCTTCAACGTCGACCTTTCCAGACAGTTTCCATCACACCTCTAACAGGCGTACGGGAACAAGTCTAGGGAGTCAGACGGGCGAACCATCCGCCCGGTCTGGACCCAAAGTGATCCAACCTGGTCTGTTCGGTTCGCCGAATGGGCTGGGTGGATCCCCTTTTACCCAAACGGGTCCGTTTGGCAGAAATGTGCAGCAGCCGTTCCAACTCATGGATTGGCAGCAGTGCCTGCTAAATCTGGGAGAACAGCCCTCGGCGTTCTCCCCTGAGATCACCCAGGCGGCACAACCGGCCAAGATCAAAAACGTGTTGGTAGGGGCCTATGATGGTACCTCCAACCCAGAAGATCATTTAATGGCTTATTCCAACCTCATGTACCTACAGGGGTTGGATGATGTCGTTTGGTGCCGATGCTTCCCGGCTACCCTGAAGGGCATTGCCCAACGGTGGTTTGGTAACTTATCAGCCAGCTGCATCAACAGCTTCAAGACCTTGGCGTACTTGTTTACGTCAAACTTCTCAATGAACATCCCGGCTAAAACGACAAGCCTCGATCTGGGGGCAATACAGCAGGGTGACAGAGAAGGACTCCGGTCGTATGTCAGGCGGTTCAATCTGATGAGAATTCAGAGTCAAGGACTGTCTGATGAGGTTGCTTGCACAGACTTCTTTAAAGGTCTGAAGGATGGGTCGACTTTCAAGTTTGACCTCGTCCGGAAAAGGGTAGCCACCCTCCAAGAGGCGTTAATGGAAGCTGAAGCCTACATACAGGCGACGGTGCTTTGTGTTGTAAAGCAGCCGTCGGATTTCAAAAAAACTGACAGAAGAGACAGCTGGCAACAACAACAACAGCCGGCTAAAAAGGAAGAAAAGAAGAGAAAGGAGGTTTGGGCGGCAGACCGATCTGGTCTGCCGACTCTGAAGCTCAGACGGAAAACTGAACCGTACGTCCCCAAGTACGAGTTCACAAAGGACTGCTCCTCCATCCTCATGGAGATCAAGGACCGGATGTCTCTCGACAAGCCAGCTGTTATGAAAAGTCACGTAGGCAGCCGGGACAAAAGCAAATACTGCCAGTACCATGAGGATATTGGCCATGACACTAATGGTTGCTATAGCCTCATGCGGCTATTAGACTGTCTGGCCGATGAAGGGGCTCTAAAGTCTTACCTGCCCAAAGCCAAGGGCAACACCCTAGTCAAGAAAGGGCAGGCGGCAAAAGCTGCTCTTGCAAATTCAGAAATGGATGAAGAGACTATCTTCACAATAGCAGGCGGCTTTGCCGGCGGGGGTCCCACTATTCGGGGGCACCAAAGATAACATCAGGAAACTGGTTAACTCAGTTGAGGAGACCCAAGCGTCGAAAGACATATTTCCTGAGGTCCTTATTTCTGAAAAGGACCGGGGCAAGGTTAGACGGCCTCACGATGACCCCATAGTCATTGAATGCAAGGTTGCCAACCAGAGAGTTGGTCGGATCCTAATAGATATCGGGAGCTCATCTGACCTAATCAGCTATCAATGCTTGACCAAGCTCAAGTACAAATCCAGTAGCATGCAGCAGGCGCCCCACCCGCTTGTTGGTTTTGGGGGAGGTGTAGTGCATCCGGTAGGGAGTATAGATCTTCCCATCCGGCTGGGTGAAAAGGGGGAAGGACGCCACATGGTAATCGAATTCCTGGTTGTAGAAGAGCTTGCCGCCTACAACATGATTTTTGGCCGTCCGACCCTCAATGAATCAAAGGCTGTCATCGTTCCCTCTCTCATGCTTGTTAAATTTGAAAAGGATGATGGAACAGTCGGTTCCCTTAAGGGGGACCAGAGGACGGCTAGGGAGTATTATCTCTCTGACGTCAGACCTACTATGGGGGCAGCCGGAGACGGCAACCCCATAGACCTTGATAACTGCGATGCAGCAGTCCCGGCTCCAAGGGCAGCCGGTAAGAAAAGAAAGGCGGGCCAGACGGACCCCGTCAAATCAGAAAAATAGCAATCACTAGCTGGAGAAAGGTCAGATGATCAACGACCTCAGCCGGCTGGTGACTGCATTGATGTCGTCTTAGACGACAGCCGTCTTGACAGAACTTTCAAGGTTGGGACGGTTGCTTATGAACGGCTGGGAGCAGACTTGCTCCAGCTTCTAAGATAATTCAAAGACATCTTTGCCTTTGAAGTGGAGGAGATACCAGGCGTCAGCCCGGATCTAGCTATCCACAAGCTTGTCGTGGATCCTAAAAAGAAGCCGGTCATGCAGAAAAAGAGGGATCACGGTGAAGAGAGATCTCAGGCGGCAGCGGCTGAGGTCAAAAAATTGTTAGATGCTGGGTTCATCCGGCAATGCTACTACCCGGATTGGGTAGCAAACGTTGTCCTCGTGAAAAAGCCGAATGGTACCTGGCGGATGTGTGTAGACTACATAGATCTGAACAGATCATGCCCAAAGGACAGTTACCCGCTTCCAAAGATCGACAATCTGGTCGACTCTACAGCCGGTCATGCTCTGATGAGTTTCATGGATGCCTACTCAAGTTTCCACCAAATACCCCTATGGAAAAAAGATCAAGAGAAGACGGCCTTCGTCACTGATCAGGGGTTATTTTGTTACAAGGTGATGCCGTTTGGGTTAAAGAATGCACCGGCTACATTCCAGCATATGATAAACACCGTTTTCATCAATCAGATTGGCAGGAATGTAGAGGCGTACATTGATGACATGATAGTCAAATCCAAGCTGCAGACGGATCACCTACTGGACCTCCGAGAAACATTCACCACACTCAGGCGGCACCGGGTCATGCTTAACCTAAAGAAGTGTGTATTTGGTGTTGAGTCTGGGAAGTTTCTCGGATTTTTGATCGATCAAAGGGGCATAGAGGCTAATCCGGAAAAAGTGCAGGAGGTCATAGACATGCGGTCTCCTCGCACTGTGAAAGAAGCCTAGAAATTGACCGGTTTCCTGGCGGCGTTGGGAAGATTTCTCAGCTGGTCAGGTGACAAGTGCCTCTACTTCGTCCAGGCCATCCGGAAGAGGTCCAGATTTGAGTGGGGAGAAGAGGCGGAAATGTCATTCCAAAAGCTAAAGCAATATCTGCATTCGTTGCCAAGGCTAGTGAGCCCCCTGCCCCGGGAGGTCCTTTACATGTACCTCGCCGTCTCTGATCATGCCCTCAGTGTCGTTCTCCTCGCTGAGAGAGACGGTAATCAGCTACCGGTGTATTTCATCAGCCATGTGCTTAAGAATGCTGAACTCCGGTACCCCATGATCGAAAAATTTGGGTAGGCCCTGTTCGTCGCAGTCAAATGGTTTAAGCCCTACTTTTTAGCTCACCCGGTGATTGTATATACAGACCAGCCGCTCAAACGCCCAATGACCACCATCGAGTCATCCGGCAGAATGATCAAGTGGGCTGTTGAAATACAGAGCCTTGAGATAACTTTTGAACCCAGACGGGCAGTGAAAGGTCAGGCGTTTGCCGACTTCATTGTTGAGATGACTAGGCCGGTATAACTGGAAAATCCTGATCATGTTTGGAAGTTATTCGTAGACGGTAGCTCTACGGTGAACGGCTGTGGTGCAGGCGTTATATGTCATTCTCCGGAAGGGGATAAGTTTGAGTATGCACTACGGTTCCGGTTCCAAGCCTCTAATAATGAGGCGGAGTATGAAGCCCTGCTAGCCGGAATACGCATGTGTAAGGCAGCAGGGGCAACAAAGATTGCCGCCTGCTCAGACTCTCAACTGATTGTTAGCCAGTACAATGGTGACTAGGAGGCCACCCATCCGGCTATGATCAAATATATGCAGGCGGTAAGAGAGGAGGCCGTGTCACTTGACGAATTTCATCTAAGTCAGGTGCCCCGGTCCAAGAATAATCAGGCGGATGCCCTTTCCAAATTGGCATCATCCGCCTCCTGCGATGCACCTAGAACGGTTTTTTGGGAAGTCATTGAGAAACGAAGCATTGATCATGACCCCATTGGTATCTTGGACCGAAGTGACACCTGGATGGATCCCATCCGGGATTACTTGGCAGACGGTACCTTGCCAGACGACCCTTCAGCAGCAATGGCGCTCAAGAAGCGAGCTCTGAGCTTCGTTATGCATCACGAAGAACTTCTCCGAAAGGGTTATCTACAACCGTATCTAAAGTGCGTAACCCCTGAAAGGGGAAGAGAGGTTCTGGAGGATCTGCACGCAGGTTTTTGTGCCTCACATGTAGGCGGCAGGTCCTTGGCAAGAAGAACCAGACGGCATGGTTACTTTTGGCCCACTCTTGAGGCGGACGCCATGGATTTGGTGAAACGGTGTAATAAATGCCAAAAGTTCGCCCGGCTGATACATCGACCGACAACTGACTTGACAGCCATCCATAGTCCGGTTCCGTTCGCAAAATGGGGCATGGACATCTTGGGTCCTTATACGCCTGCCACAGGCGGTCGTCGATACATTTTGGTGGCAGTAGATTACTTCACCAAATGGGTTGAAGCAGAGGCGGTCAAAGGCATAAAAACAAAAGACGTGATCTCCTTCATTTGGAGAAATGTCATCACCCGGTTTGGGGTTCCAATTTCTATGGTCTTTGATAATGGACCTCAATTCGAAACGCCTGTCCTCAAGAGCTGGTTGGGAGATCAAGGAATCTCCCATTGTTTTGCATCCGTTGGCCGTCCTTAGGCAAACGGTCAAGTTAAGGCCTTCAATAAACTTATCTCAGACGGTATAAAGAAGAAGGTGGAAAGAGCCGGTGGACTATGGGCAGAGGAGCTGCCTCATGTCCTTTGGGCCATTCGGACCACTGAAAAAGGGGCAACCGGTGAAACCCCATTTCTCATGACATACGGCATTGAGGCGGTGCTCCCCATTAAACATTATGAGCCAATGCTTCGCATCATGCTATATGATGAGGCAGCCAACTGGGAAGCCATGCGGCTTGCACTGGATGCTCTCCCAGAGCAAAAGGGCAACGTAGCTCTGCGTCATGAGATTTACCACCTGAGAATGATACGGGCCTACAATAAGCAGGTTCACAAACGACCCCTGAAAGTAGGAGATTTTGTGCTTCGCAAAATGGAAGCAACCGGTAGGGCCAATGAACAAGGCAAACTGACTCCAAATTGGGAGGGACCCTACCGGATATTTGAAGAAGTACGAGACGGCACAAACCGCCTGGAAGCCCCAAACGGTAGAAAACTGCCTAGAACTTGGAATGTAGATAATCTCAAAAAGTACTACTTCTAGAAATTGTATAGTTTGTATATTTCTATATAATTAATGAGAAAGATTTACTACATATAGTGCTTACATGCGCCATGTCTTTTGCTTAACACAAGCGGCTCCCTTTACTTATTTCCCATGCGCCCAGTCTTGTGCCCAACACAAGCGGGCCCGGGAATTTAATCACCAACCGGTGACGCCCATTCGGGTGAATTCATCGAAGAGAACATCTCCCATTTGGGTGGAAAATTGTTCTAGTGATCAAAAATCAGGCGGCCCTGACCGCCTGATTGATCCATGGCACAAAAGAATTGCGGGTTAGCATTCCCAAACATGCATCCGGCCCCCTCTTTTGATCGAGTACCATTTAAGGCTGATCTCAAAACAGACAGCCGGTACCTAATGTCCCGCCTAATCAACTAAGAGAAGGCAGGCAGGCAAACATCTGGATTAAGGCCTAGAATCTATGAAGGGTGTTCTTGCGAAAACCCAACCGGCTATAACTTTAGCACTTAGCTAAAACTTTAGCATTTGCGCTATAGCATATAGATAGCCGCCTGGCACCATTTCGTCTATACCAGTCTCCTATCCAGGGGCAATTACCTACCCTAACCCCAACAAGTCATGCGGAAACACATTCATTCAAAAAGAATGCGATAAAACATTCATGGTTTACACAAGGCAAAAAAAAATATATAAAATACAATAGTTGCTTGCGAAAACTCAGACGGTACCGCCTAGGTTCTCTTGTCTACCCTCGCAAATTTCTTTGTCTATCTTCACAATTTTCTTTGCCTAGTTTGCGAAGACTCAGACGATAATGTTACCGCCTATGTTCTCTTGTCTACCCTTGCAAATTTCTTTGCCTACCTTCACAAATTTCTTTGCCTAGTTTGCGAAGACTCAGATGGTAATGTTATCGCCTGGGTTCTCTTGTCTACCCTCGCAAATTTCTTTGCCTACCTTCACAAATTTCTTTGCCTAGTTTGCGAAGACTCAGACTCAGACGGTAATGCTATCCCCGCAAAATTATCAAAGCAAGAAAGATGCGACATTCAAGACATTCAAAACAGCAAAAAGGAAAGGAAGCAAATTCATTCAAAACCGGACCAACCGGTTGAAATATATCAGAAATAACAAGCATAGCCGGTGAAAAATGTTAAAATTGTTTACAAAAAGATAAACCGGCACAGCCGGTGAAAATATCAGTGCTCAAAATAGAAGACAATAGCAGAGTAATCCGACCCTTCCGGCGCTATTACAAGATAATGCACGGCGCGCAGGCCGGGAGGTCGTTGCTACTCTACATTCACTGTTACCCGGTCGCCCTGATCCTGGCTCCCTTCCGGATGAGTTGGGTCGGTGTTGGGAACGGAGCCGGGATCCTCATCCTCGACTGTCGTCTCCAAAGCAGCCGCTTCCGCCTGCATTCGCTGGAACTCGGCTTCCACCCATTGCTCATACGGTCCGGGCCCCGCCTGGCCCTCCTTTTCAGCCAGAATGGCCAGGTCTGCATACTTATAGGCGAGCTCCCAGACGTTGTAGTCTGCACCCGGGTGGATGATGGAGAACGCCCTCTTCATTTGGTTTTGGCAGTCCTGCTCATTCTCCTCTATGAGCCGGCTTTGATCAGCCTCTAGAGTGGACTGGAAATTACGCTGAGCAGCGGCAGCCTCCTTGACCAGGTGGTCATTCTCTGATTGCAGTCGTTTACTGTCCTTTTCTGCCTGGCCGAGCCGCTTGAGGGGCTCTTCATGCTTTTCCAGCTCGTCTTCAGCGTTATACAGGGCCGCCTGGAGGTTGTCCATTTTGAGCTTTTGCTCTGAGAGGGCCCGTTGGAGGGACTTGACCTGATCCGCCTGTTGCATGATTATAGCTTTAGTTTCTAAGTCATGCACAATCATGGAATAGTGAGCAACGCTATGTGCGTCATCCGCATAACGTTTGGCTCTTCTTACCTCTTCATGTTTGCGAATGTAGGCCTTCTTAAGCCCCTCCACGCGGAGCAGTGCCTGCAACAACAACGCAACCGGTATTAGTTGAAAGGCCGGATGGGTATATTACAAATTATATGCCTGGTGGGCACTCAGTTACTTACATCGGCTAGGTCGACCATAACCCGGTCGGCATTGAAGGTATTGATTCCAGGAATCGCCTCCTTCTCGTCCCGGGGGACGGCTTTCAGCATGGCCCGGGCGTATTGAGCAGCGTCCGGCCAGCGTGGCGAGTTATCTGCACCAGAAACAGACGGTGAGAATGCTGTACGCTCCACCAACGGACAGCCGGCTGATCGGAGAATCTCCCGGCTGCGAAGAGGAGTACGATTTTACCCGCATGGGTATGTCGAGCAATGTGAGGTCGAAAGGGTTTTTACCTTTTTGGGAAGCCTTTTGGCTTCCAGAAATAGATGGACCGGTTGCGGTCCTTATTGGAGTGGCCTCTGAGGCCTTCTCAGTGTTAGACCCGCCTGGGGTCTTTATTGACTTACCACCGGTAGTAGCCCGGTCGGTAGAAGCAGTTCTCGGCACCTTGAGTGCCGGTTCCTCAACAGACGGCCTTTGCCGGATCTGTTTTTGTAAAGAGCGGGGAATAACACCCTCATCCTGAAACAAGACCACAAGCGGTTAGATGAATAACTAGCCAACGCAACATCAAAGCTAATCACATAGAGAAGATCAGGCGGTCTAACCTTTTTAGCCGCCTGAGCGGCAAGTTTCTTCTCCAGATTTTCCTTGCGGATATCTGAAGCCTTCCTTGTGGGTGTCTTGGCGGAAGGTAGCATCTTTTTAGCTTCTTCTGCAAAACGAAAATACATCCGCTCAGAAATATGAATTTTACATTGCAATCAAGAGAAAAAGGGGAGCCGGCAACAAAATTAACCGGCTAGGGTTCGTAACCTTTGGTTTTCCACATTTTGCTAAGCCCGCAGGCGGACAAGAAACACTCGTCCTTGAAAAATTCGTGTTTGGGCACCCAGTTTTTGGGTACCCTTATTATCTCTCCGGATGTGAGAGAGGTAGAGGTCAGTTCGAAGAAACCAGAGTCCAGAATGGCCACCCGGTCGGTATTAGGGACAGAGGGCAGCCGGCATTTTTGCCCCAAAAGCTCTGGCTTCCGGTTGTAGGTCCGGTATTCCTTGTTCTCCTCTTCAGACGAAGATTTGACCAGGTAGAACTGGTTCTTCCAGTCCGACCACTTGGACGGTTTGTCTAAGGTCATCATATATTCGGGGTGAGTAGTCAAGGTATACCAGGCCCTCCAGCCGCCTGGGCTCCGGCTCAAATAGTGCATATGGGCAAACGCCTCCCAGCCAGGGTTGAGACCCTGCATCTCGCAGGCGGCAATGTACCCCAACATGTTCACCCAAGAATTCGGGGTGAGTTGCCAAATGCCCAGGCCATACCCCCTAAGTATGGCCTTAATTGTGTTGTGAAGGGGAAGCGGACGCCGGCTAGGAAAGCCGCTTCGTAACATCCAAACCAGCTGTAAGCATTGGGCTGGTCATCTTCCCATACAACCGTCCCGAACTCCCCCGGCACGGTCATCTTGTACCCCTCACCAAGCGGCCTCCTGGTAAATAGGGAAGACCGCATGAGGGCGCGGTCCTTAAGGAGACGGCGATCATGAGAGGGTCGTTTCGGCTTTGCCACGAAGGCCTCTCCGCCTCCTCACTATCTTCCGATACGGTTAAGTAGCTGGAGCTACTGCTTTCAACCCGTCCGTCATCGGAGCCGGCTGGGGAGTTGGGAGCATCATTGGCAGCTCCTGGCTGCTCAGCCTCCTCAGCCAGAGAGGTCTCCTCAATGTAGGAGCCCAGAATGCTATCGCTTGGGGTGGCAGGGGTACCGCCGGATGGTTCTCTAACCTCCCCGTCTGGGCCTCGAGTCTCAGGCGATAACTCATTTGAGTCCCCGCCTCTATAATTGGGGTCCATAGATGTTCCCCTAATTCTGGCCATGGTGTCCTGCTCAGACACGGAGTCGGTCAATACAGGCATTGAAAAGGGGAAATTCCAAAGATCATAGGCGGCTGATCCAGTTCTAGACTCAGCCGTACAAATTGACCGGCTGAGTTCACAACTATGGTCCGGGTACGGGTATAAAGGGTCCATCTACCTATGGGACTTGTAAACAAAAATGCAAGAAAAAGACGCAAACAGAATGGAAAAGCAAGAAAGAATAGAGACGGTACCTAGAGTAAAGGATTGAAGACCTCAAGAAATTTCTTGGGGATGCTTGCGAAGACACAGACGGTTTGAGTACCGGCTAGGTTCTCTGAGGTACCCTCTCGAAAAACTTTTGCTTGCTTACAACTGCACAAGCGGTCTAAAAACCGGCTGCTCTTAAAACAATGAAGTCTCCGTGTGCTCTGAATTTCAAGTACAAGATGCTCTGAAATGCCGGATGCTCTCAAAATTAAAGAAATTTCACGAAGTTAGTAAATGAGGCTTCGTGTGCTTCCTCCCCTATTTATAGGGTTTGTCCCCGAAGGCGAAGGGGCGCGACCCTTCCCCTTCTGCTTTTCCCTCTTCCTTCAGTTAGAATTTGAAGGAGTTTCAAAAAAAAAAATATAAATATTATTTTCTCCGTCAGCTCTCTTCTCAGGTGGCACGTGGCACCTTGCCACGTCAACACCTGAGAGGGGAAAATGTTTGGGGTAAAATTACCCCAGCCACGTGGCCCAATGGCAGCGCGACACGTTGCATTTTTCTATTGGTCAGCAGGGCTCCAATCCCCTGCTGACACGTGTCCTAGGAGCCCTAAATGGGGAACCAATGCTCCCCACTACAAATAGTGGGGGAGTCCTCATTAATGGGACACACACAATCAATTGGCATTCAATACTATCATAAATATATTTTACACAAAAACCGAGCAATCTTAATTGCGGAATTCTCCCATTACGTGAGAAGTAATTACTCTTTTACGCATTTTCTTCCTCCCGTACATCACTGACTTGATCGTCAGAGGCGGAGCTCCACCCAACCGGAGTCTTCGTGTTTTTGCAGGTACAGGCGGTCGAAGGGCATTCTTGGAATTGTAACTCTCCCGCAGGACACATCAAAAAAACCCTGAAACACCAATCTTACAAATTCTGATTTCACCTTCGGATTTCCATTCCCTTATCATGTGAAATCGCCTTTGCACGTGTTTGACCTTCTGGTGTTCTCTCAACTCCTTGGCATGAGCGATAGCTCCATTGTTATCACAATAGAGGTCTATCGGCCCCTTGATTGAGGGTACAACACCAAGTTCGCTGATGAATTTGCGAATCCAAACAGCTTCCTTGGCAGCTTCAAAAGCGGCCAAGTACTCGGCTTCAGTTGTAAGTCTGCAGTGGTGCTCTTCTTGGCACTCTTCCAGCTGAACACTCCTCCATTTAGACAGAATACGTATCCTAACTGCGACTTTGAGTCGTCTATGTCAGTCTGGAAGCTAGCGTCGGTGTAACATTCAACAACTAGTTCTTTGTGGCCTCCATACACCAGGAATTTATCCTTGTTTCTTTTCAGGTACTTTAAGATATTCTTGGCCGCAGTCCAATGCGCCTTTCCTGGGTCCGATTGGTATCGACTCGTTGCACTCAGGGCATACGATACATCTAGCCTTGTACATATTATGGCATACATGATCGATCCGATCAGCGAAGCATATGGGATCTGATTCATTCTTTCTCGCTCAACAGGTGTCTGTGGACACTGTTTCTTGCTGAGAGTTATGCCATGGGACATGGGTAAATGCCCTCTCTTGGCATTCTCCATGTTGAATCGAGCCAGGACCTTATCAATGTAAGTACTCTGGCTTAATCCAATCATCCTTTTAGATCTATATCTCTAGATCTTGATGCCCAATATGTAATGTGCCTCTCCTAATTCCTTCATTGAAAAACACTTTCCCAACCAGCCCATTACGGACTCCAGTAATTTTGCGCTATTTCCAATGAGAAATATGTCATCAACATACAGGACTAGGAATGCAATATCACTCCCACTAACCTTCTTGTATACACAAGATTCATCTGGATTCTTGATAAAACCAAACTTGCTAATGGCTTCATCAAATCGTAGATTCCAACTTCTGCTAGCTAGCTTCTGTCCATAAATGGACTTCTTCAGGTTGCAAACCTTTCCAGCGTTGCCTGGATCGACAAAACCTTCTAGCTGTGTCATATACACAGTTTCTCCCAAAATTCCATTTAGGAAGGCGGTTTTGACATCCATCTGCCATATTTCATAATCGTAATATGCAGCAATCGCTAGGATGATCCGGACGTATTTTAGCATTGCAACTGGTGAAAAAGTTTCATCATAGTCAATCCCGTGGATTTGTCTATAACCTTTTGCCACCAGTCTAGCTTTTTATATTGATACATTTCCATCCTTGACTGTCTTTACTTTGAAGATCCATTTGCAACCAATGGGTGTATAACCCTCGGGCAAAGACTTGATTTTCAGACATGGAGTCCATCTCGGATCTCATGGCCTCTTGCCATTTTGAAGATTCGGGGCTCGTCATAGCTTGCTTGTATTTTGCTGGCTCATCACCATCCGTGACTAGGATGTCCTGATCATCGGTTAAGACGATACCGAGGTATCTGTCTGGTTGAGATCTTTGTCGTTGTGACCTACGAAGGGTAATCGGTTGAGCATTTTCATTGTCAGTTTTATTCTGACCAATCTTCTTAGATGCTTCCAAAGCATCTAGATTGTCAGTTTTATCAGGTTGACATTGTTGCTCGTCCTCTCGAATTTCGTCGAGTTCGATTTTCCTCCCACTTGTCATTTTGGAAAGGTGATCCTTCTCCAAAAAGATACCATCACGAGCAACAAAAACATTGTTCTCAGATTTATTGTAGAAGTAATACCCTTTGGTTTCTTTTGGGTATCCCACAAAGAAACACTTATCCGATTTGGGGTGAAGTTTGTCCGAAATTAATCGCTTGACATATGCTTCGCATCCCCAAATCTTGAGAAAAGACAACCTAGGGGGTTTCTTAGTCCATAATTCATATGGAGTCTTTTCAACAGCTTTTGACGGAGCTCTTTTCAGTGTTAGTGCTGCAGTTTGTAGCGCATGTCCCCAGAAAGAGATAGGGAGTTCACTAAGACCCATAATTGATCGAACCATGTCTAACAAGGTTCGATTCCTCCATTCGAACACTCCGTTCCATTGAGGAGTTCCGGGAGGTGTCAACTCTGAAAGAATACCATTTTCTTTTAAGTGATCGTCGAATTCATGGCTCAAATATTCACCACCTCGATCCGATCGAAGTGCTTTAATTTTCTTGCCAAGTTGATTTTCAACTTCTTTCTGAAATTCTTTGAATTTCTCAAAGGATTCAAATTTATTCGACATTATTGTAGATATAGCCATATCTTTTATTGTCAATGAAAGTGAATTCTAAGATGGCTTAGTTTATTTGGTAAATCCATTGTCTTTGTGTAAAGCATGCAATTTAATTTGAACATATGTTGAAAGACAATCTTTGAAACAACTAAGTTAGAAGTCTTTCATTTCAAACATCTTGGTGTCCAACAGCATTGATCAAAATAATGTTCAAAAGGCATGACAAAACTAGGATTAGTTTTAATTACATCTCAAAGACAAAATAGTGCATGCAAGCACGACCGAAAAACCATCTTCGTCGTCCACTTGTCCATGCACCAACACTTGATAAGCTTCTCACTTGGTCCCTGAAAAGGCAACATAAAGTGAGTCATATCCAATACCTATGATAAGCTTAATTCACAAGTGTTTAGGAAGATACCTGAGGTAGTCGAAATGTTCCCCTCTTCCTTGAAGAGCATGCATTCTCTCTTGCAGTGGCCTTGCATGCCACAATGGAAGCATCTCATCTTTGTCTTGACCTTCTTGAACTCCTTATTCTTAGCTCTCAAGGGCCTTTTGGTCACTCCATAGGCGGTGGCTTGGCTAAGAAGTTGCACCACCTCCTTGAGGGAGCGTGTCTCCTTTCCCGCAGCTATATGCACTCTAAGTGCATCATAGCCCAAGTGGAGTGAAGCAAGCAAGATATGCCCCGCCATCTCATCTTCCAATGGGATTCCGAGAAGCTACATGTGTTTGAAGATCTAGTCATTCCAAGCACATGAGGTCGGAGGGGCATGTCGGGTCTTAATTTGGCATTGTAGACCTTTGTCCAAAGCCGGCGCCTTTCCTTAGCAAGACATCCCACGTTTGGTGGCTTTATCCTCATGTTTGAGAGTTACCTAGTCAAGTCAAACACGAGTCCATCAAAGTTGCCATTGTCACTCTTGGTGACTCTTACATTGACAACGTCCTCAAGTGCTTTGAGGAACATGTCCGGGAGATAGGAGGTAAGACTTTCCTTCCAATCTTCCGGGATGGAATTTTCCATAAGTCGTGAGACTTTCTTGCAGCTGGAGGACCATTCTTCATGAGCCTCATCGGTCATGATTCCTTTAGAGTAGAAGCTTGGAATGGGAGTGTCTAGAGTGTACTCCAAGGAACGATTCCGGAGAGTTTTCCTGAGTTCCTCCTCCCATTCCTTGAAGTTGACCAAGTTTAAGTAAATGGCCAACTTCTCGGGGTGTTCCGGGCACATATGGTTGTTGTTTGGGTTATTTGCAGACATTGTTCTGCAATTGAAAGAATTTGAAGTGAAAAACCATTCATAAATCAATAAGTTGAAATTTAAAAAAACGTTCATGCATATTTTCAATCTTATTGAGCATTTTATCCACGCATTTTAAAATTGTCCCTTTTAGGCGAGAATAAAATGATTCCGAGATCCCAAAGATCAAGAAATGGTTAAGCATGCTTTGGCTTGTCTTAATCATTAAATATCTTAAGGTAAGAAATCCAATTGCTAATAGCTCCAAGCTACTCTCGGTTTGATAAAATGTCGCATCTAATGCATCCTTGACATTTTATCTCTTTTGCCACGACATCTAAGGACTCCTTACTGATATCGTTCAGCTTAACCAAGACAACTTGTATACTTAGACCTTACGTTCCTAGGGAAGTAGTGATGTCTCGCTTTGGCGTAGTCCATCACGTACGCGCATTAGTTCGGTAAGTGTTGTTCTTGGAACGGAAAATTTTAGCTCAATATTATTAAGGGACCTAGGGTTTCTATGTTGGTTGATTTAAGTGAACTTAACTAATCGTCGCAACATATAGAATTCCTAGACATGCATCTAACATTCATATATAACAACAATATATAAAGCATAAAAATAGATGCATTTGGCAACTAGCATGACCCCTTGAAATCTTCAATTTCCATGGGTCTTCATCTTGGCTCGTCTTCATCGAAACGCCGTCTTGAGACATCTTGGCCAAAATAAATAAACTAGCTAGAACGACTAAGATTAATCTAAAGTACAAAAATACTTAACGGTTCGCAGACCGTATTTAGATTTACAAAAATACATAACGGAATGCAGTCTGTATTTCCTATCCTAGTCGGGCCCCACTAGTTTCCATTTTCAATAACCTGTTTTGAAAACAAACTTCCATTCACCCATTCACTATTTGTGAATGGAACATGCAATTTTACGAAATACATAATTAAACACGCAAAACTAGTAACTAACTTAGGTGGTTAATCCGATTAACGCGCCTAATTAAAACTAGTCAAAGTAGTTTAATCCATTATTTCTAAAAGCAAAATGCTCACGTAATTAATTAAGCTCCCACTAAATTCTGCATCCATACTTAATTAATCCGATTAATTATGTCGGCATAACCCATAATTTGTCAAAATTTTGCAAAACCGAAAAAATGAGGTTTTAACCTCGTTAAGAAAATTACTTAAAATTATTACAATTGGAAAAATTGCAAAATCATAGCTCAAACATTAAGAAAAATGTCCCACTAAAACCGTTAGTGGGTGCGCACCATGGCTGCTAGGCAGCCCATGGCCCCTGCGCCATGGTGCGTGGTGCTGCTTTGCTGTGCCCAGCAAGCCTCGCTGCTTAGCATTAGCAGCCTGCTAGCAGGCTGCGCATGCTTGCTAGCGTGCTGGTGCCTTCCAGCATATGGCGCGCTGGGCTGGTTCCTGCTAGCATGCTGCCAACGAGCATCCACAAGCAGCCCTTGCCCAGCTACAGCCCCACACAATGCTGCGCCCATTAACCTCCCTGCCACACAGCCATACGCATCGATGCATGGCCCTTGCGTGCACCATGGGCAGCCTACATGTGGGCTTCTGGGCAGCCCGGCTAGCCTTGGTGACGCTTGCGGTTTTGCATCGATTTGCGTGCATTTCACTCGGAATTTTAATTCCGATTTGTGTGTGACAAAATCTAATTCTAAATTACATTTTAGAATTAATTTGAGGAAAAAAAAATAAAATAAAATAAGACTTAAATAAAATTAATTTTATTGGTGCACAAGCCTAAATTATCCAAAAATTTTATTTTTGAACAAAATTAGGTATTTCTTTATGCTTAAAATTAAATGAGCTATGTGCATAATTAATTTTTGCCAATATGCAAATTAATAATGGATTTGACAAATGGGAGTTGGAAAAATAAACTAATCATCTAATGATAAAATTTTCAACTTTCATACTTGTGTAAAATACCAAGATTTCATCTTCCAATATGAAGATTAATCAAATTTTACTCACAAGTATTTGAACTTGATGGATTTTAATCAACTAAACATGAAAAATCCAAACTTTGTTCAATATGGAATTTAGGGTTAGGGTTCCAATCATTTAAACCTTTAAAGATTAGAACTTTAACAATAAAGGAACTTAAAATTACAAGTTCACAACAAGCTTTCACATTTTATTGCAATTTATTTGCAAAATTTGTGAAAAACAAGTTTATGTGAAAAAAAAAGGTATATCAACTTAAGCACTAATAAAAACTCCATTATTATGCTTAAGGATATTTTTAAAAACAGTAGATTAGTGATGTAAATGTGCATTTAATCTAACCTTGTAATGCTTGCATTAATCAAGGCTTAAAAAGAACTAAAATTTTCGTTGAAAAATGAAAAACCCCAGAAAAATGGGTTTCTGATTCGAATTTGGCTTCTGGACAGCCCTCGAAGAGAATTGAAACTGTTTCAGAAGGTTGATTCCACCCAAAATTCACTATTTTTGAGCCAAAATATGGGTTTGACAGCCAAATCGAGAGTAAAACCGAGTTTTAAAAAATTAATTAAAACTAGCTTCTAATCTAATTAGAAGAAAATGAACCAGAAAAATAAACTCTTTTAAAACACCTTAATTAATAAGTAATTGCAAAAAATTAAAAGGAGCATGGCTCCGATACCGCTGTAGGGTTTCGTAGTGACCCGACACTACACGGAAGGAAACCCCCCAAGACCCGCCCCTTAATTAAAGCAATTAACAAGCATAATAAACATAATTAAGCAAGACTAAGAACAAGAATTATACCTTTGTTGCGTTCTTCGCTCCCGAAGAGCTCTTACTTCAAAATCCCGAAACTACGAGATCTCCGACGGATCGTACCCTCGACCCGACCCGAGCGTACCAAGTCTTGAAGGTTAGTCAAGACCCAGACAAATAAAACTATGAGTTTTACGAATCAAAGGTTTACTCTAATTACAAGAGTTGCCTTTTTAATTCCACTCAAGGTTATGCATTTCCCAATACCCTTGAAAGGTATTTATAAGGAAATGGGTCCTTGGTTTTCAATCTCCTATCAATGTGGGAGAGTTGGTAAAATCAACAGTTTATTTAATTCCAAATTAAATAAATAATCAACCTAAGCACATTGCGACAAGTGGCACAATCACATGCTAATGAGTGATGGCCAAGGCCAGGTGGGGAACCATTTACCTTGCTCCCAAGGCCCTTGATTGGTCCCCACAAGCAAGCACAAAACCGGCATGTGGCTGCTAGGCTGGCAGCCAGCTAGCACTACCCAACAACATTCCAGCCAGCCAGTGCTTGCTGGGCGATGCTGGCGCTCGTGCTGTGTGCTAGCGCTCGTGCTGTGTGCTAGCGCTCTAATGCTGCTAGCACATTGTGCTGGTGCTGGCCCCAGCAGCCCACGCACTAGCTGGCAGTGCATATCCCACGCATAGCACGCACCAGCCTCGCATAGCACGCACCAGCCTCGCACCCCACGCACCAGCCTCGCACCCCACGCACCAGCCTCACACCCCACGCACCAGCCTCGCACCCATGCATATGCGCCACACGCATTGCTAGCCCAGCCAGTGCGCCTACGCACGCAAGGGCCCAGCATGCTGCCAGGCACCCTCACACTAGCACACCTACGCCAGTGCCTAGCACTGCTATGCTTGGTGCGAGGCACGCACACACACACACATGCACATGCGCCAGTGCCTAGCACTGCGATGGCTGTGCTTGGTGCGTGTGTGGCCCTGCCATGCGCACCCAGGCATCCAAGCAAGCACGCTGCTGTGCTGCGATGGGCTGTCTGGTGCTCCTGGTGTGCCTAGTGCTTGCGATGGGCTGCCTGGTGCTCCTGGTGCGCCTAGTACTTGCGATGGGCTACCTGGTGATCCTGGTGCGCCTAGTGCTTGTGATGGTCAGCGATAGTGCCCAGGCATCATGCTAGGGCTGCGATAGCGCCTAGGCATGATGCTAGGGCTGCGATGGTACCCAGCCATCCTAGGGCACGCATGGTGCGCCTAGGTATGGTGCTAGGCCCAGTCTAGCCCAGCAACCCACATGGCTAGGCCAGTGTGGTGCTAGGGCTATGTTCATACTTGTCGCTTTGTGATTTTACGACGCTCGTCTCGACGCCTGGTACGACTGTTACGTGTCTACCAAAAAATAAACCTAACTCCAACCTCCTAGAATGTAGTTGGGTAAGCTAGGGTCGATCCCACAGAGAATTGGTTTATTAAATTATAACTTGTGTAAGTTAGAAACCCCTGTTTTGAAAGAAATAGTACTAACGATCTAATAAATAAACTACTATGAACTATGGGACAAATAAAGTACGAAAAGATAGACTACTAAAGTTAAAATACGATAAAAATCAATAATAATAAAACAGGATCGGAAGACATATTATAGCATTAGAGTATTTATTGATCATCGAATTATAAAAAATTATGTTCTTATCTCAATGTTAGCCGATGAACACAAACAAACATTCAACACTTCCCTTAATTACAAATAAACCAAACAAGCTCTTGGAGTATTGTCTAACTAACTAACAATCTAGAACAAGCTCTCTAAAATCGATTAATTAGTAGCATTAATAACTAGGAAGTAGCTAACTTAAGCCACAAATCACACAAGCTCGGATTTGTGCAACTTAAAAGGGCTGATTAAATCTTAGGCATTAAAACAAGTTTTAGTCACCCATTAACCCCTAATTGCAACTAAGGAGTACTAACCCGGATAATAACGTATCACAAGTTACTACTCTAGCAATTAAATTAGCAAACTATACTAAAGATGGCCCGGTCTAAAATATAACTTGACTAACTCATATCAATAAAAACATATTATCAATCCAATCAAGAAATAAACATAATATTCTCAAATCAACAACATACTTATTCTCACAGTACAATAATCCAATGCATCGTATATCTCCTTTCCCGTATTAAATTTAGCCTAACATACTAAAATTGAAATAAAAACAAAGGAAGTTTTATAAATCATACTGCTAGATCAGACATACATAATCGAAATGAAAATGGGTAAAAAAATAAAACATTCAACAAAAGTCTAATTGAAATTGCTCTAAACCACCTAATTTAACAAAAAGAATAAAAAAAACGAAAGCAAAATTAATTGGCAGATCCTATTACTTATTTGCAACAAATTATAAATTGCCAAATTACTACATGCAAATCTATAAACTAAGAGTGTAAATTAAAAGTACCAAAATTCCTACAACTGAGAATTGGAAGTAGTTTGCGAACAACACCCCAAAGCAGGCTGCTCTCCTTCGCTATTCTTCCTCTCTGTTCAGCTACTTCACCTCCTCTGCTACGCTACTTTGCAGTAGCTTCGCGAGCCCAGAACACAACCCCAACCAAGTTTGCTGATTTCGTAGCAATTGGAGCTCAAAAACGCTTCAGCTTCCTTCTGGTTCTGTTCTGAATTCCGCTGCCCAGCAATTCCCATAGCAAAGAAGAATTACAGAACACAGCTAAGTCACCTCGACTCCGGCTGCTTCGCTTCACCGCTGCTAAACTGCTCTGAGGTCGTTCTCCTTTTTCTTTGTTGCCCAGAATGTCCTCTCTTATCGCATGCAATTCGGCCTCCCTTCAGTTTTGGTGTAGCTCATCTCCAGCTAATCCGAATTTCTCGCTCCAATTTTTATCCAATTTCATCTTTATCTCTTGCTTGACATTTCAATCCCAGAAATTTCGCTCAAGGTGATTTGAGGGTCCTTGATTTTTGGTTGCCAGCATAGGATGTATGGTTGGATGCGTATTGTGAAGGCTGCTGCTATTTTCAGGGGTTTTCTTTTGTAAATACAATCCCGTAAAACCAAATGAACACTTTATAAAAAAAATAAGATTAATACGTGTGACTTAGCCCGGAAATATAAAGTAATCCATTTGGTGCCGAAATTCTCCTTCCTATAGACAATTAAATAAATAGTAGTAACTCATGTTTTGAAAGAAAAATTGCATAATATACACTTCAATTATAAAAAAAATCAATATAACATCAAGAGTTCAATATTAAAAGAATATTAACATTGCACCTCATTTTGTAAATATAATATGAATGTGCATTATATCCTAAATAATTTATCAAATTATATATTTATACATAACTATGTATTTTTGTGTTTAATATTAAAAGAATATTAGATAAAAAAATGTCCATTGACTATAATAATAACAATAGTACTAATAAAACAAAAATTAAATTCTCCACCCATTCACTAAAAATGAAAACAAATAATCGATTAAATTACCATGTACCTATCAAAGTAAAGTGTGGGACTTAAGTGTATCGCACGGGTATTGATTTTGATTTTTATTGTTATAATGTATTGTATATAATAAAGCTATTTTATTATGTTCAGTAATGTAATTCATTTTTAAAATTTATTATTGTAGTAATAACTAAACGTTGTTATTCATAATAAAATTTTGTAAAAACCGTGCATTGCACAGGACTTATACTAGTTGGCATATTAAACATATATAATATTAATAGGACAGGTTAACCATTTTTTTCAAAAAAAAAAAGTAATTATTATTTTACATAAATTCAGGTCATTGATAAAAATCTACTTATATGATATTAGCAGTACAAAAATTTTTATTAAACTTATCAATGTTTTTTTTTCCGTCAAATTGACCTATTAAGTGTATAAATTTTATTTTTTATACTTTAACTAGTTTTGTGCCCGGGGGGATGCCCGGATTGTCCTAAACATTTTAGCTTAAATGTTAAGTACGATCTTATAATCCCTTTTGATAACGTAAAAATTTAGACATACAATATCATATCGCTTATTTGTATAATAGTGTACTTTTTTGTAGTTTTATTTGTAAATGGATATCTATGTTATTATTAACTTAAATTTTTTTATTGCACTTAATTATTATTTCTAATGACTGAAAATATTTTTACCAAACTAAATTATTTTTTCTGCTTAAAACTTGTTTTTACTGTTTTCTATTATTTTTTAAAATATATTATAAATGGATCTTATTTTACAGAACTTTTTAAACGAATTTTATGATGGAAATAATACTGAGTTATAATATATTTATAAAAATTTATGATTAATTTTGTATAGATGAAATATTAGAATTATATCGATAATAAACACTATACTGTAGGGTTTCGTAGAGACCCACTCTACACGGAAAGAAACCCACCAAGGCCCGCCCTGATAACTAAAGCAATTAAAGCATGCAAAACATAATTAATACATAATTAAGAGAAAGAGGGATAAAGAATTATACCCTAGACACGTGCTTCGCTCGCTAAAAGAGCTCTTACTTGAACCCCGCAAACGCAAGGTCTCCGACGGCTCGTACCCTCGAACCCGACCCGATCGTCCTAAGTCACGAAGGTTAGTCGGGACCCGAACAAAATATAAACTTTGGAGTTTTACGAACTTAAGGTATCCTCAACAATGGAGATGCCTATATAGTTCCACTCAAGTATGTATTCCCAAAATCCCACTCAAGGAGTATTTATGGGGAATGAGGACTTGAACCCCTTGTACATGATCAATGTGGGATCATGTGCAATTGTGATAATTTATTAAATTCTAAATTAAATAATTAATCAAAAGCAATCACCATGCAACAAGTGGCAAAAGGATAGAGAGAGTTAGGTGAGGACCATGTCCCTTGGGGGGACCATTGCCTTGCTCCCCAAGGCATGCTCCAACAATTGGTCCCCACCTCTCACAAACCGGCACCAAGCAAGGCAACTGGGCTGGCTGCCAGCTAGCACGCCAGCACACCAGCCAGCCCGCCAGCACCCACTAGCCCTAGCATGTTGCGAGCTGCTGGGCGCTGGGTGCTGCTGCTGCCTAGCCATCGCACACGCACAACACTGTTGGCTGGTGCGTAGTGCTGCTGCCTAGCATCTCGCATGCACACACACGCATAGCCAGCATGTGTGTTGCTAGCGAGCCACGCATAGGCATTGCCTCGCTAGCCACACGCACAAGCACGCACTTGCTTGGTGTTGTGCTAGCGATGCACACGCTCATGGAGATGCTGCCTAGTGTTGTGCTATGTGTTGTGATGGTGCGATAGCCCTAGGTATACACACACGCAAGTGCCTAGCACTGCGATGGTGTTGTGCTTTGCGAAGGGTTGTGCGAGGGCTTGCGATAGCATCTAGGCACGCAAGCACGCATGCTGCGGTGATGATGTGCCATGCGAAGGCACGCACACACCCAAGCACGCTGCTGCGATGGTGCTGCCATGCGAGGCACGCACACACGCAAGCACGCTGCTGCGATGGTGCTGCCTTGTGCGCCTAGCACGCATGGCGCGCCTAGCACACACATGGTGCGCCTAGGCTTGCGATGAACTAGCCTAGCCTAGCACTCACATGGCTAGGCCAAATGTGATGCTACGGCTATGCTCGAACTTGTTGCTTGTGATTTTGCGACGCTCAGTTTTGACGCCCTAGGCTCAATATCCGACGTCTGTGTTCGTAAAACTCCGACA
>NW_018743758.1:0-31529 GCF_001683475.1 Chenopodium quinoa
TTTAAAACCTTCCCTCACTCTTAAATTAAGAAGGTGGGTTACACATCACATATGCACGAATTTACCATCTATAATAGTCCCATCTTTCCATCTTTGCAACCTTCTCCTCAAATATTGAACCCCTACATCATTTGAACTTGCATTGTCTACGGTAATGGTCATTACCTTGGTGATACCCAACTCAAGCAAACACTTTACAACAGATTTACCAATACTCTCACCTGTATGGTCACTAATTGGACAAAAATTTAATTTTTTTTGTGCAAGTTCCAATTATGATCAATAAAATGGGCTGTTAAACACATGTAAGACAAATTTTGACAAGAGGTCCATGTATCGGTATTGAGACAAATACGAGAAGAACACTTGCTAATCAGATTTATTTTTTCATCCAAAAACACACGATACAATCTCTTGCAACTTTGAAACGAGAGGGAATAATGAAATTTGGTTGAACAGCAGACATAAAATGGCGAAAACCCTCACGCTCAGAAAACCTAAATGGGAATTGATCCATTATTATCATTTTAGCAAAAGCTTTTCGACCATCCTCCTTTCTAAACTTCCAAAATTCTAATTTCCCCTTCTTTTCACATTTTTTTTTTTGTCACCTATACTATCTACTAAATGTTGTTGACTTTGCTCACTAGAAAAAGCAAGAAGCCTTTGTGATTGCTAAATATTAGGGGGATAATCCTTACACCTTGAAAGATGATTTTTCATAACACTTGACCACTTTTAGAGTCACCACAAACATCAACTTGACAATACAAACATTTTGAACTTTTATCCTCACCTTTTTTATCAACACAAAATGATCCCAAAGCCAAGACCTTTTTTTCTTACCTTTATTTTCAGCTCCTACATCATTACTAGTCCCAGTTGAAGGTCTTTTTGCTGAAACTGTTGGTGGTGGATTTTGATCTCAAACAGGCTCGACAACAGCAGCACATGAAACCTAGGGATCCTCACTTGACGGATTAGTTGGGGCAGCACTTTCAGCAGTAATATCATCCATTATCTACACACAAACATTAGACCACTTTAGAATTTAAATACCCACAAATTGCAGAATATTAACTTATCAAAAATTAAATATTAAAGCATACTAATTATAATGAACAATCAAATATCAACCCACAAAATTGAACACTAACATCACTAACTCACTAATTGAACACAAATCAACCTATAGCCCTATATACTGCCAGTATGAACACATGCTAATTGAACCAGTAATTGAAGAAAAACAAGGGTATATTTATACTTACAAAAACGAATTGAAATTAGAAATTTATACATAAACAAAAGAATTGAAATCAACAATATAATAGAAGGCGAAAATGAAATCAACATTAAATGAAATCAAATAAAAAAAAAATCACCATTAAATGACCTAAGGGGGAGAAAAGAGGAGAAAATGAACAAGGGAGCAAACTAAAAAGAGGAAGAAACTTATTAAAGAGGAAGAAGCCGTGAGGAAGATAGAGTAGCTGTCTCTGCCACGATGTCACCGACCCAAGAAATGGAGAAGACGCCGTCACCGTAGTCGATTTGGGAGTAAGATGACTAAAATCTGATAAGAGGGCACTCGATTTAGGAGTGAGATGACTGAAATCTCAGAGACTTGAGACTTTGAGAGGAGAGAGGGGAGAGAAAGAGAGAGGCGGGAGTGTGTTGGAAATGCGTTTCTGTTTAGGGAATTAGGGTTCTAGTCTCCAACCTTTTTTTATGTGAAAAGGCTATGAAATAGAGAATATTCGAGAAATAAAAATGGAAAAACAACTATTTTTTGGGTATCGGATCGGATATCCGATGTCTGATATCCGACTTTTTTTCGGATATCGGATATTTGAAATCCAAAATTTGGATATCCGATATCTTAAAAATCCGGATCAGATATCCGATTTGAATTCATATTCGGATCGGATTTCCATAATTTTCGGATCGGATGGGGATCAGATTATCGGATTTTCGGATCTTCAAATAATTTTGCTCAGCCCTAGTTTGATATATCCCACAACCTCAAGATTGTGAGATGCAAACCTAGTTTCAGCCCTTAGTGCGACAGTCTAGGGCCCACGCCAAAAAAGGCCCAAAATTATATAAAAAAAAATCAGTTTAATTTAATACTTTGTAACTTGTGGGCTTTAGTTGTAGATTTGGCTCCGTGTTCTTTATCCAACTTACATTTCAACAAAAGAGCTTTCTAAGAGTTAATTACTCAATTTATTTAGCAATTAGCATTATTTACTTAGCTATCATATCAGTCAATTAGGTGAAATTTACAATGTTTTCTAATCTCTTCACCTCCTCCTTCTCCAGTTTCCATGAATAACATGATCAAAAATATAAATTTTTCCAATCACGCTGCTTCACTTGTTCTTCAATTATCAAACTTCAATCCCTTTAATTTTGGCTAATTAATACTATGGCAACGATTAAGATATTTAACAAGATACATAGTAGCAAAAATAGTTCATCTATCACCAAATATTCAATTCATATCTTCTTATTATTGGTTGTTTCTAATGAAATTTACGGCATTGATGAAATTTACGGCCGTTTCTTTTAAATGTGTACTTTTTACATGTAAGAAGTATGGATTATTATATACGTACTCCCCTTGAATGTGACGACTTCAACTATTAAGTACCTTTATATAATATGGGTCCACTGTTATATATACTCCCTCTTAGCCTAATATTTTAATGCATTTTTTTTTTACTTTTTCACGGTCTCTAATACACATGTTAAAATGATTTTATTTTTATTTTCATATGTGTAAAAATTATATAAATTAGATATTGATAAAACATACAATATCCAACAAGATCTCACACTAGTATATTATGTCTTTTCAATTAACAGACAAGTACGTGTTCAATACTTTGAATGAAGTGTATGTATCCCAAATTGCCATTGAGATATGATAAGCTTCCTAGTAGAGTATGTTGGAGTTAGTAATGCAACCGAAAAGTTTTTATCTCAGACTTAATCGAGTTGATTTGTTCGAACGAGTAGGTGAGAGTAACTCCTTGGTTGAAAACTCATTATTGTACAACAATCCGATACATGGTCATGTACCTTGTACTACATGACCCTGTGATACTCATGGTCGTCTACGTTACTCTACACGGTCGTGTGGTTTTGTAGACTTTACTTTTGTTATGGATTAATGATGGACAGTGCTTGTTCATTGAAATCAAATTAACTTTAATAATCAAAGTGAGCGTACTGTTGTGGTACTGCGACCATGGCATCAAAGGATTGTTCTCTTTGGAACGAGGTCGTGTGCTAGTTAACAGATGCAATGGGTAATCTTGAGAAAGTCTGCGTGTCGTACCAAGGTAGCAGACGGGATGCGCGGTCAATCGTGCTCAATATCAGATATGTTCCTTCTCAAATTTATGTAAGATATTTCTAAACTCACGTTGGTAAGTGTTTTTGAGATGGGAATTTTTGTGAGTTATTAGCAACAGTGCTAATTAACTTTGCTAAAGTTCTAGTACCTTATTTCTGCCATTTTTTGTGTGCTTAGTTTAATCATGTATGATTATGTGTATTGGCATTTTTCCTAGTTGATCATGGATGTTATTTGTTCTATCTTTTGATAGTATGTGTGTTGAATTATTTAAGCCTGTGATGTTCCCTTTAGTTTGAAAAAGGGGATTTAGAATTATCGTTGTTAATTCTTGTGTTCTTTGGCTTATCTTTTGAACTTGAAATGTGTGTAACTGCTAGAGAACCAGCATTTTGACTTTTCTTGTTGAAGGTCAAGAAGTGATCGGGTTTTCTCCATGCTTGAGAGCAGAAGTAATTAAAAGGTATGGTTTGACAAGAACTAGTAAGGTTGTACAAGTCTAAATGTTATGGCCTCCACATGCGGTAATAATGGAGTGTGTATTGATCTCATACTCACTATGTAGAGAGTCCGATATGGTGAATATGTTGATCATGTTAAAACCAGAGTTGTTAGGTGAATATGGTGAATATGTATGTTGATCAAGTTAAAATTCCCTTTCAATATTCCAAACCAACTTAAACATTTAGTTTAAATAAACATGCTCTCAATCATGCCAATAATAAAAGTGTAGTTCATATTCAACATGCCAATATAATTAATTTCACTCATCAATTCACCACAAATAATTCATACTTCACAAATCAATCACCAACATCAATCCAATCCACAATTCCAACCAATACCTATCATGATACTACCATGAAAATAATTAAATAAAGCCTAGCATGCTTCTATACACTTAAATAATTACCAAGTACGCGAACGTACCTTGAATATGATCTCAAAATCACCACGCCTACACAAAATCACTCACTTAGAAATCTCCTACAACCCAAAATTACAAAGAGACATTAATACCTGTTCAATATATATTTTCAGCAATATATACACTCCATAAATCACTCAGAAACCCTCTAAAATAAGTTGAAAATTAATTTTAAACCCTTACTTTTAATTTATTCTCAATAAATGGGTAATTAAAAATCCTTTTAAGAAACATAATTATAGCCTTTATATAAAAATTCCAGCTTCATAAAACCATGTAAAATTAATGTAATTATGTTAAAACATCTAATTTATTAGTTTCAATCACCTACAATCAATTTTCATCAACACACATTAATTTAGAAACCTAGGGTTTTCAATTTGGGGATTATTAATTCAAAAACCGAATATGAAAATTATATACATAATAATTATATTCAAACATCATAAAAATCATCACACAACCCAAAAACAATAATTGAATTAAAGCTTGAATAATTGTAAAACAAAAGAATTTTTTTTTTGAAAACACACGAATAAAAAGGGGGGAAGGGGAGGTTGGCTAGCGCCACCTCCAACGCTGCTCCTGCTGCCGGCCCTATGCTGGCGATTGCGGCTGCCGCACTTTGCTAGCGGCGACTGCCGACTGTGGTGGTGGTGGCAACTGTCACCGTGGTGGAGGTGTGTGTGTGGGGTGATGTGTGTGAAATTAAAACGAAAGTGGAGGAGGAAAATTAAAGGAGAGAGGAGATAGAGAGAGAGTTTACCTTTGGTTATTCTCTACCTTGGGCAAGATACGGGGTATTACAATTATAATGGGCATTTTGATTGTTTGCTAAATTGATAATTGTTGAATTTAAACCAAACATAGTGATAATTGAATTGCTTGCTAAATTGAGTATATAATTTATTTATTATATCATAATCATGTTATGTTGTTGTTTTTTTTTCTTTTTTTTTATATGTTTTGGTGAATTCATTATCAAGTTTATGGTTTTATATACTTAACTTGGGTATTTTTGACAATATAGGATTGTGTAATCTAATTGAAATTGTGACTTAATTTTCATAACGAAAAAGAAAAAAGACATGTAATTTATAACAAGCTAGTTTCTTTAGTCCAAAATGCAACTTCTTCCTCATTAAAATTCTCCTATATCACAAAATCATCCTCAACAAAGATCTACCTCCTAGATCAATGGGTATGCGGTCGATGGGTGACGGTCGATAAGTGACGGTGGCCCAACAGCCTTAAATTCCTGGATCCGCCATTAAACATGTACGAGAAGGTTATATACAATTTCTTAATATAGATTAAATAACTTGGAATTATATTATGCAACATATATTCTCCTCACACTGAAAATACCATGCACGATCCATGGTTTTATATTGTAGGAAATATGACTAAGTTAAGTATATACAAACATAAACTTGATAACATATAGTCCTTTATACCACAAACAAGTATCACCATTAGCCACAATAGACGAATTTATAAATCCGACTTTAAATTGTAGGAAATACGACTAATAGCAATAAGGATTAAAACAAACTAATCTGATTTAATAATGTCGTAGCGTGACATAGCATCATCACTGCCCTAAAATCGACTTTGCCTCATACTGCACATATAGACTCGTAGCAATCGACCTCTAGGGATACATGACTCTAACTCTTGGTGTACGATAAAGAATTAGATTGAGAACACTTTCGAACAATGCTCAAAGAATAATGGTATGTAGTGAAGCATCATTTTTGTGAGAAAGGAATTTTGTTTTTATCTTTCTCTGTCTTTTTAGGATGAAGGAGGACGTGTTATATAGATGAAGGAGGACGAATAATGTGTTTAGTGATTTCCGAACCAATAAGCAGAATATTTTAAAATTGAGTTATTGCTTAAAGTCTTGAATAGGCCGGGGTAATATTTGATAGATTTTTAAATATATACTACGTAAAATAAATTTGAATCTTGATATTAAGAACACTCGTGATACGTAGTTGTGACTTGGTTCTTTTTTTTTTTTTAATTAAATAGCTTAAAAAGACAGAATTTAGGGGTTTAATGAAGTATTTTCGGACAGTATGGTGCCCTATCATTTTAAAAAATTTGGCTTTGCCAATGTCTGCTACTCTGCTGTTTAGGTTTCATTTAGTCATTTATATAGACAAAGTTATAGTAAGTTCATAAAGATTAAAGAGTATAAAAATATATTTTCCAAAAAAAAAAAAAAGATTAAAAAAAAGAAATGAGTATATAAAGTACGTAACCATGCAATTTTATGGTCTCATAAGCTATAATGTAATCTAAAGTGAGGTACACACTTCGTAGTTATAGACTACAATAACTTATAACAATTTATTATATTACATGATTTATATCAACTCGTACTAAATTCATAAATAAACTTATTAACAACCTAGTGATATAAGTCAGGTTTTAGTCTTAAATTATCAATTTAATAATGGTAATAATCAATATTGTCCACTAATTAATCAAGCAAACAATTTTTTATATTGAAACTTTCAATTGTGTAAAAACGATATAAAGTCTTTAAATAAAATTTAACTGAATATGAGCAAACCTATGCTACAATAAGCGCATTACCAATTCAACTCACATAAATCTATATCTATTCACAACCTGAACCATGTCATCTATATAATATCGTGCACGACTTGATAAACCCAAAATGTTGTTTATATATGACCACTAACAGATATATATTGAGAAATTTTCTTTTGATTTTTTTTTTTTTTGGGAGGAAGAAGATAAGATAGCAAGACATTTTTTTTTATTACTATGAATACAAGTGTACAAATAAAGCAATAAAAACAAATGAAATTAATATTGTCACATATAAAAATAAAACAAGATAAACTATATATTTTTATTATAAGTATGTCGATATTAAGTCATCAATACTAATTCTTTCAAAATAAAAAAGTCGTTAATATTACATAAACAATCTTGTAAATATAAAAAGCATCAGGCCTTTTCCTTAATACAAATGACTAATTAATTTTCTTTTGATTTTTTTTTTTTTCAAAGAAAGTATACTTCTGTGTGTGAAAAAAGTTTGGCAAATTTTAGCCCATTTATATGATTTGTTGTGAAGTCTTTTTTTTGTTTCTAATGGAAGTTAATCTATTTTGCTGCAACGGCTACATTAATTGTATAATGAAAGATATGTTGAAAATGAACGTGTACTGTTAAAGAATAAAGTCAATAATAAATGCAACTTCAGTTTCTTTTGTTTGCTACATTTGCCAGCTACATTTCATTATTAAATGAAACCGTAAAAATATTCAACTTGAGTTAACAATAATACGGAGTAACAATAATAACAATAATATAATAATAATAATAATAATATATTGAAACTGAATTATTGTCATATACAAGAAATAAAACGTCTAGAGCAGCTTTAACAAAGCTAGATTAAACTTGAAAGATAAAAAGAATGAATAAGATAGTGTATGCAAACATATAATAAGTGAATGGGTTACTAGCTAGAGAAATGGTTCAATATATTGATGAAATTAAACCACCAGTCACCGGTAGTGGTTTACGACAATCACAAATTTTCGATGGCTTTCCAAACCATCGAAAATCACCCCTTTAACGAGGTTTTGTAGGATCTTATAATTATACGATCCGATTTTACCGAACTGATCATATCATCCCTTTCGATTCAAAATAGGATTTGGATCCTAACAGCATTGAGCATAAGTGGAGCAAATGTAAAATGTTCTTAAAACTAATTTACAACCGTCAGAGATTTTCAAATTGTCAAAATTTACGTATTTTTGAAAGATTTAACTTAGCCAGTTAAAGCAAACTATCTATATTCGGTGTTTGTTTTTTTATAGGGACGCAATAACATAATAATCAACAATATGGATTGGAAGATAGTAAGTGTTAATTACCAAATCAACACTTTATTATATCTAAATTAAAATCTTTTCAAGCATCATTTGTTCCCCAAACCCTATAGTAATAAACTAGTGGATACTATCTAGAGTCTAGAGAAATGGTTAAAAATAATGCCGAGAAGGGAGTGCATAATTAATTTAAATAATGGGACAACCATTTCTAATTGATGTGTATGGTACTACTACATAATTTACAGGAAGTATACTTTTTCAAGCGACTTCAAGTATATATATTATGGTACCTTTATAACATGATGGGTGAACGGGTGTTATAGTACTATATATACAAGTTTTAATTACTTGGATAATGGACGGGGTTTTATTGTGTGTATACAAGCTAATTATTAGTTATTTTTCTTAAAGCGGAAGATAATATCTAACGAAAAGGATTACCATGCAAAATATATTGTACTGTAAGTCTATCTTATGATAGAGAAATTTTCATAGGAGTAATATAGGTCGATCATTCAACACTATACATGCTACATGGTCAAATATTAGAAGATTTAATTCGGACATATAATCAATTCATTTATAACCCAGCAGGACAACATAATTACACAATAATCGAAGAATTGAACCTGGGCATCGATCTATCACTTGGGGCACCTACTAATAGGTAATAGCTAGCTTATTAGCTAGGAATAGTAATGCATATAATAATCAGTTTTATTGTGTGTCTCAAGAAGAGATGACAAGTCGACAAGTCTACAAAAAAAAAAAATCAAATTTTACAATTAATATAAACAATAAAATGCAGAAAATATAACACAATAAAAGTAAAAAAAATGCAAAAACAATAACATTAAAAATAAAATAAAATAGTATTACCTCTAATTCTAAAAATAATCATCGACGACGGAAATCGAGGGAGGCTCAACAAGAGAAGACAACTCTACATTAAAAGAAATAGTAAGTTATACAATAAATACATACAAATAGTTGCAGAAACTAAAATAGAATAAAAACAGAAACATTTTGCAAATTGCAACTTAAATAATAATAGATATTAAAAAAAGTATTACCCTCTTTAATTTGTTGAGTATCATCAATACTTTCTTCAATCATAAGTAGATCACGTGTAGTACGCATCCAATCTTGTGCACATATCAAAGCTTCAACCATATGTGAGGAAAGAGAACTACGAAACACATCAAATACTCTCCCACCAGTGCTAAACGCAGATTCGAATTCAACCGTAGAAACTGAAATGGCTAATACATCCCTATCCATAAGACCAACAATAGGATATCTCTCCACCCCTTTTTTCCACCATCCCAAAGCATCAAAATTCTAATCCGTGATAGGCTCTCTATCATCCATTAAGTACTTGTCTAAATCACTATTTTTTTTTATCAAAAAAACCGTTTGTCCATCAATATCCCTTTCAATCTCATAATATGCCACATCATGCCAATCATTACAAGTTTCCAAGTCTCTTGAACTCATCAAATCAATATTTCAGAAACATTTGGCACATTTTGACTTTGTAAAGAAGCGTAATGTTTATACAACGTAGTCAAAGTATTCATGACCATATCATGCAATTTTGCAGCCTTCACAAAGTCATATTGATCATTAATAGCCCATTTCACATAATGCATTTTCCGTCTAGGATCAAGCCCAACAGCAACATACAACATCAAGTTAATGTTGTCCACATTATCCCAATATTTTTCATGCATTTTCTTCATCCCATGAGCCATTGACATCTCACCACTATCAACACTTTCACACTTTTTTTTAATTATCTTCCAATTGTCACAAGTTCAAGCAAATACACAATGGTAGTAGCATACAAATTTCCAGAAAGTCTCAAAGTGGCATAATAAAATATCTTAAGAAAGGTAAGCAAAGAAGCAACACGATTCCAATCGTTATCATTAGGAACACTAGAGAGTTTTGTTAATTCAACAAGAAATTTACCACCATCAAAATTTTCCAACAAATCAAAAGCTTTTCGATATACCATAGCATATTGTAACATCAAATAAGTGGAGTTCCACCTAGTTTCAACATCCAAACAAAGTTGACGTTTGGATTCAATTTGTTCTTGATTAACACAATTTCGAAACTTTTGCAATCTAGCAGGGGAAGATCTAACAATTACTATTTTTATTATAATATTAATAATAATAATAATAATTATTATTATAATATTAATAATAATAATTATTATTATAATATTAATAATAATTAATATTATTAATATATTAATAATAATAATTGAAAATAATAACAAGGACATAAATATTGATAACAATCCCAAAATATGATATTAATTAGGAAAATGTGTCATAACTACAAAAAAACAAATATGATTAGTAATAATGTAGTACACTAAGCTAGTTAAAACAGAAATAAATGATATTTACAAATTAAATGTGATGTAGGCCGCCAACATGTCTCGAATTACATTGAGTTCCTCGCTCGTGAACGGATTTCCCGTTTGTCCCTGGCAAAACTTGGAATACATACACAAAACGTAAGTTAGTAGGAGTGAACTCATAAATAATCGTAACATGTCTCTATCACTTAGTTATAGGTGGCCAAGGCTTGAAATTACAAGAAAATAGCAATTAAGGGGTTTTAAAACGCATTTTCAACCAAAATGGCCCGAGTAAGGCCATTTTGACTACTAGGATGCCTATTTCCTACATTTCTTGTCAAGTTAACTCATAAATAGTCATAACATGTCTTTATCACTTATTTATAGGTGGCCAAGGCTTGAAATTACAAGAAAATAGCAATTAAGGGGTTGTAGAACGCATTTTCAACCAAAATGGCCCGATTAAGGTCATTTTGACTACTAGGATGCCTATTTCCTACATTTCTTGATCTAGTGAACTCATTAATAGTCATAACATGTCTTTATCACTTATTTATAGGTGGCCAAGGCTTGAAATTACAAGAAAATAGAAATTAAGGGGGTTGTAGAACGCATTTTCAACCAAAATGGCCCGAGTAAGGCCATTTTGACTACTAGGATGCCTATTTCCTACATTTCTTGTCTAGTGAACTCATAAATAGCCATAACATGTCTTTATCACTAATTTATAGGTGGCCAAGGCTTGAAATTACAAGAAAATAGCAATTAAGGGGGTTTTAGAACGCATTTTCAACCAAAATGGCCCGAGTAAGGCCATTTTGACTACTAGGATGCCTATTTCCTACATTTCTTGTCTAGTGAACTCATAATTAGTCATAACATGTCTTTATAACTTAGATATTGGTGACTAAGGCTTGAAATTACAAGAAAATAGCAATTAAGGGGTTTTAGAACGCAATTTCAACCAAAATGGCATACCTCTTCAAGTTGTTGTGTGTCTGTACAATGACTCATCACTATGTCATACATGAATCTCATCACGTATAGGCCACAATCAACTCCGTTTTCTTGTTGTGCGCACTAGCATGAGGAACAAAGCACATGAATCACAATGCATAGCAAATTAGCCACATCTTACGCATTGTATATTTAGAATATCACAACATCATGTGGCATTACCTTGGGTGCTTTCCATGTAGGACCTCGAGGAGCTCGAGGATTTATCTTCTTCATCACACTACATACAAAAGTAAGTTCAAATTTGATTAGTATAATTAATACATATGAGTTAGGTTATGATAATCAATAACAAGAATTGAAACAAACAAGATATTTATTTTTGCAGTATGGACCTCACGAGGCGCTTTCTTGGTTGAGGTAACCGAGCAGAATCAAAGAAGAAGATTTTGTTACTGGAAACACAAATCACCAATAGGGTCCAATGATAACTACACACGAGACAAACAAATCAATATTTAGCCTAGTACAGCATATAAACTGGGAAAACAAATGAATTTGACTATCATAATCAGACGTACTCCTCATAATATGGGACGAATATAAACTTGTCTCTCGCAGCCACTGATTCCCTGATAGCCCGTTCAGCATAGTACAACACGTCAGCAGAGTTGCCTAAGATTCTAGCAGTGGACATCTGCTCAGGGCATAACCACCCAATTTGACACGGAGATTCAAGCTCCTATATTTGCTCCTGGAGTGCTCTGCATGCATGATAATAGAATGTTAATCGAAAACCAAATGACAATCACCACTAAACTGAATAACATAAATTGAGTACTAGTTGAATTATCTGATGCATATTTGAATGAGGGAAATGTTAAGCATTGCACCACTTAGAAATTCCTTCACATCTTCTTTGAATAGCCATGCCATTGCATCATCATCGTAGTGGAACTTTTCCTTAGGTAGTGGAACTTGAATGGGGCTATCACTAGGCAACACACAAACACGGTTGTGCAGATAAGTTAACTCCTTAGAGAGCGATTGAAGCATCGTGTCTTCAACTAGTGGAGTAGCTTGCATAGTTGAACTTCGCGAAGAGCTCTTGTTCGACGCTTTTCCACTCATCGACCCATGTTCACTCCTCTTCTTTGACATCGGTCGATCAATGCTCTTTTGCCCCTCCACCCTCTTCTTTGAAGTTAGGCTTTTCCTCGATGGCTAATAAGACAAATTAAAGGACACAAATGGTTAAAAAAGAATTTCTTCCAACACTTGGGATTAAAATCGGGTATAGAGTAAAGCGTGAACTCTAAATGTAAATTACCTGGGTTGTAAACCGTATCCAAGCACATGGCCATTGCACAAAACTACCTTTGGTTGCCCAAAGTGTAGTGAACTCATCCTCCTCTATGGGCACAGGTATTAGGATGTCCTCGAATCCGGCCACCACAGAATTGATCCCAACCGAATAGTGCTCTGGCCGAAGCGGTCGCAAATGGACCGTAACTTGTTCGGCCGGTTGAGCACTTCCATACGCAACCAAATTCAAAGCTCCACTGTATGAATCGCCCGGGTGAAGAAGTTAACAACGGGTCTCTTCCTACACCGAAGATCAGTTGTTAGAACCAAGTTAAACAAAGAAAATCAAAACAAAAAAAAAAGTTAAAAAAAACAAAAAAAAAACAGCAATAGCACAGTAAAAACAGCAACAACAATGCAAAAACAGCAGCAACGCAAAAACAGCAACACAGCACTGCTGCCTGCTGCACTGGTGCACTGCTGCCAGCTGCTGTGCACTGGTGGTGCACTGCTGTGCCAGCTGCTGTGCACTGGTGGTGCACTGCTGTGCCAGCTGCTGTGAACTGGTGGTGCACTGCTGTGCCAGCTGCTGTGTTGTGCAGTGGTGCACTGTTGTGCCAGCTGCTGTGCACTGGTGGTGCATTGCTGTGCCAGCTGCTGTGCACTGGTGGTGCATTGCTGTGCCAGCTGCTGTGCACTGGTGGTGCATTGCTGTGCCAGCTGCTGTGCACTGGTGGTGCATTGCTGTGCCAGCTGCTGTGCTATGCAGTGGTGCAGTGTTGCCTTGTGCACTAGTGTGCTCTGCTGTGCACCGGTGTGCTGTGCAATAGTGTGCTGTGCACTGGTGCACTTATAAATAGTCATAACATGTCTTTATCACTTAGTTATTGGTGACTAAGGCTTGAAATTAAAAGAAAATAGCAATTAAGGGGTTTTAGAACGCATTTTCAACCAAAAAGGCCCGAGTAAGGCCATTTTCACTACTAGGATGCCTATTTCCTACATTTCTTGTCTAGTGAACTCATAAATAGTCATAACATGTCTTTATCACTTATTTATAGGTGGATAAGGCTTGAAATTACAAGAAAATAGCAATTAAGGGGTTGTAGAACGCATTTTCAACCAAAATGGCCCGATTAAGGCCATTTTGACTGCTAGGATGCCTATTTACTACATTTCTTGTCTAGTGAACTCATAAATACTCATAACATGTCTTTATCACTTATTTATAGGTGACAAAGGCTTGATATTACAAGAAAATAGCAATTAAGGGGTTTTAGAACGCATTTTCAACCAAAATGGCCAGAGTAAGGCCATTTTGACTACTAGGATGCCTATTTCCTACATTTCTTGTCTATTGAACTCATAATTAGTCATAACATGTCTTTATCACTTAGTTATTGGTGACTAAGGCTTGAAATTACAAGAAAATAGCAATTAAGGGGTTTTAGAACGCATTTTCAACCAAAATGGCCCGAGTAAGGCCATTTTCACTGCTACCATTTTTATAAACAACAGCAACACACAACACCAACAGTAGTTCAATAGCAACACATCATTAGCAACTCAACCGCAACAACATACAACACAAAACAACGCAAAAACCGCACAACACAACAAACTTCACAAATTCACAGCTGAATCAAAGAACCAATATCACCATCCAAATAAATAACTACACAACTCACCTGTAGAACCGGAAAGTCATGTGGTGTTGGATTTTCAAGCTCCCTCAAGTACGCATGTGCAGGATTACCAACCTACAACAATGTATTGATAGTGCGAGGCTAATTAGAACCCACATAACTCAACAAGTCAAAATACTTATAGATTAGAAATCACGTAATCATGTACCTCCTCGTCTGCATGTATCTCATCTTCTCCTTGTTTTCGTGGGTAACTATAAGAGTCGACCGTTGTAGTCGAGGAGAAAGGCAAGCTCGGCAAGTTCATTTGCTTTGCCCATGCATTGAAATCTTCTCGCATCTCGTTGCGCACTTGTTCCTTAATTGATGCCACCGTAGCATCCAAGTTGACCGGTGAGTTCACACTTGCCCGGGATCTCCCTGATTTGGTATATTCTGGACCCATCACCTTCTCCCATCCTAGCAAGCTCCCCCCCGCACCCAATACACGTCCTGGATGGTAGGGCTTTCCTAAAGCCAAGGTGAAAGGGTCCTTCTCCACTGTTGGGACGAGCTTGCCTTCAACAAGCTCTCCAGTGTACTCAAGCTGTAGCAAAAGCAAAAAGGCAACATCAAGTTAGTGTTTATGTAAAGTGATATATACACAACAGATTCATGCAGTTCACAATTCATAGTTGCTTACAAGTTTATCTGCCATTTCTTTTGTTTCCGGAGCCTTGATGGACCATTTTCCGGTTTTCTTGTCACGAGAATGCAAAGAACAGAAGAAATCTCCAGCACGACTCACCAAAGTACTGGTCGTGGAGTCAGAGGGCACAGTGGAGGACCCTAGTAGCGAAGTGGGGTATACTCCCTCACTCACCCATGTCTCCCTCCATTCATCATACGTCATACACCTCATACGATGGTAGTATTGCTTCTGCAATGCATTCTTGGAATTCTACTCTCTTATTTCCTACATATTTAGACATATTAGTTTCAAAACTACCAAAATATTAAATATATTTTACAATTGTCATCAGAGTTACTTGAACTTACAATTGCTTCTTTTTTGCTTTTTTGAAGAACGAAAGCATCCCAATCTTCCTTTGATACACTAGGCCATATTTGCCATGGGAGTTTCTCTTCATCGATGACTTCTTCATCCATGCCACCTTCTTTCTTGTTCTTTGGTTTTCTCACAAGCTTCTTTGTGATAAACCGACGAACTAAGGTGGTCTTGAACCCTCTGAATCTTGTCGCAAGTAAGGATTCAAACACCCTTCGCTTGGCGTACTCATTTGGAATGTTAAATAGACTCTGCAAGCACAAATAACAGTCATTATTAGTTTGCCCATTAAATAACAATAAAGTGAAGGAATTTACAAATGTGGAAACAAATCACTTACCCGTGTATCATTCCAAAACGTGTCTATCAAGCCAATAGGTACGTCGCTCAAACGAAGAGTAATGGGGATTTTGCGCGCACAAATCCCAACTTGAACAGCATACTGACGACGCCATTTGCCTGTAGGTTGTCCTACCCTGTCATACTCCAAGACCATTGGACCGACAGGTTTCTTGAAACTTGTAGTCGGACCCCTCAGCTTTTTCTGCGCTGGTCCCTTCACCCCCCCTCCACTTTGGTCCTCGCCGAACGACTCAGACATTGCATTCTCGATAGGAGGCGCTTGTTCAGCTGCAATTTCAAACTCATCAAGCATACGATCCAAAACATCTTGAGCCTGATCTTCTGCCTCACCCAAATTAGGCTCCTTGTTCACATCATACAACTCGTCCCCAACCCCAGATGAATCATCATCATCATCCTCTACATCCTCCACTCCAATACGGTAGTGATCATCCGCCATGAGATGTAAAACCTGTCATTACAAACATAACATGTTATTAGTTGTAATATAAATAAATTTATAAGGTAAATTTATAATCAAATATAAATTGCTGAATTATAATACAAATTAACATAGAAAATGGGGAACTAAGTTACTTCATTCATTTAAAAGAAAATAAGAAAAATGGGCAAGTAAGTTAGCAATTTCATTCATTTTCACCTAAAAATGTGATTTAATAATACGTTCGACGCCTACAATTTCAAACTAACAAAAAATAGTACCTCAATCTAATATTCCTTCGTCGTGGTCTGATCGCATGTAATTGGCTTGGTCGTCTATCTCATTTGGTACAATAGGTCTAGGAACAGTGAAAGGTGCTGAGTCATCAAACGCATCATATTCTTCCTCATCCTCGACATCTCCAACGCCAAGGATTCTTCTTTTGCCGGCTAGCACAATAGACCATTTTGAGTCGGCTGGATCACTTACGTAAAACACTTGCTTGGCTTGAGATGCAAGGATGAATGGTTCAGCACTATCATTCAGGTGGCCAAGATCTACAAGAGTAAAGTCATCATGTTTGACGTTACGCCTGTTATTATCAACCCACTTACACCGGAAAAGAGCAATCGTGAAGTCACAATAATCAAGCTCCCATATTTCTTGAATTCGACCGTAGTATGACAACTCTGCATCAACAGGTGATTTATCCTTAGCACTTGCAAACTCCCTTGACGATGCCACAAGAGTTACACCACTGTTTTGGGTCAAGGATGATTTCAAATCCTGATGCTCAGTCCAAAATGTGTACCCATTTATGTCATATCCCTCAAATGAGCGAACGTCATCCCTAGGACCATAAGCAAGCCATCTTACTGTATCTGTGACATTCTCATACTTTCCACCCATCACTCGATCACGAAACCAGCTCACAAACTTCTTATTATGCAAATGCATAAGTGCCCGTTCACCTTTCGATGGAAATTCATCACGCAAACTAGCCATGTGCTCGTCTAAATATGGGTGAACATCTGCAACATGGTGCAACACATATAGGTGCGCTTGTAAGAACTTATCTTGATCAGGCGACATTCGTTTCGACCCGATTGTGCCATGACCATCAAGTCTCCCTTCGTGTCGAGAAGTAGGAATACCAATAGGTTTAGCAACGGCTATATAGTCGGCCACAAAATTACCGACCTCCTCAGCCACGGTCCCTTGAATCATACTTCCTTCCGGGTGAGCCCGATTCCTGACTTTATCTTGCAATGTATCCATATGTCTTTCAAAAGGATAGCACCACCGCATGAACACTGGACCGCATAACTTAATCTCACGCACCAAATGAAGAATCAAATGCACCATTATGTCGAAAAACGAGGGTGGGAAGTACATCTCAAATTTGCACAAAGTCACAACCACATCCGCCTGTAAAGCATCAAGTGTACAAGGATCAAGCACTTTGCTGCATATTGTATTGAAAAACGAACAGAGGCTTGTAATAGCTACCCGCATGTGCTTTGATAAAATACCACGTATTGCAATTGGTAGGAAAACTTGCATCAGAACATGACAATCATGGGATTTCATACTTGTCAGCTTCAATTCTCCATTTAAGGATACAAATCTCTTCATGTTAGATGCGTACCCTGATGGAACCTTAATTCCATACAGACATGCACAAAACATCCGTTTTTCTACCCTTGACAATGTGTAGCAAGCCGGAGGTAAATAGGCCTTGCCCTCCTTGGCTTTTCCCTCATTTTTCTTCTTCGACGCATCCGTGGCCTTTCCCTTTCCCTTGCTCTTCCCCTTTTTATGTTTTCGAACTCAATTCATTTTCCTTTTCCTGTTCCTTTCCCTTACTAACCCTTTGCTGAACCCAAAATTTTGGACGAACCCCCATCTTTTTCAAATCGTCCCGTGCACCCTTTCCGTCCTTTGTCTTGCTTTGAATATTCATCAGCATTCCCATAAGAACATCACAACCATTCTTCTCTATATGCATTACATCAAGACAGTGCCTAACGTCATGTTCTTTCCCGTACGGGAGCAACCAAAAGATTGATTCTTTTTTAAAGAGAGCAGTTGACTCCGCCGCTTTTTCTGATTTCCCAAAGACTGTTCGTACACCCTTTACTCGAGCGTAAACCTCTTCACCAGTCAACCCTAGGAGCAGTCCCCTCTTCCACTGTCCCATCGAAAGCCTTTTTCTGCCTACGGTACGGGTGATCGCGCCTGAGTAACCTTCGGGTGCGCAAGTACACCACTTTGTGAGAATGATCAAGGCGCCTGCTTGGCGTACCATCAATACAAATGGGGCATGATTTTTTCCCTTTGTTCTTATACCCGGACAAGTTGCCATACGCAAGAAAATCATTAACGGTCCACATAAGAGCTGCACGCAATGTGAACATCTCATTCTTATGAGCATCAAAAATAGAAACCCCTTCGTCCCACATCTTTCTCAAATCATCAACAAGGGGCGCAAGATAAACATCTATGTCGTTTCCAGGTTGCCTTGGCCCCGATATCAATAGAGAAAGCATTATGTATTTCCGTTTCATGCACAACCAAGGAGGCAAATTGTAGATCACTAACAGTACCGGCCATGTGCTATACTGGGTACTGAGAGTGCCAAATGGATTCATCCCGTCCGTGCACAAATCAAGCATTAAATTTCTAACTTCATCACCAAATTCTCCAAACTTGATATCAAGGTTCTTCCATTGCGGGGAGTCGGCTGGATGCTTCAGCATTCTGTTATTCTTTCTTCCCTCTGCATGCCACCTCAAGTTTTTAGCGTCTGTTGGTGTTGAGAATAGACGCTTAAACCTTGGAATAATGGGAAGATACCACAACACCTTAGCAGGCGGTCCCTGCTTACCAGCATTGCAACTCATGCGCTTGTAGCGCGACTTCTTACATCGTGGACACTCCTCCAATTTTTCATATTCATTTCGATAAAGAATACAATCATTAGGACATGCATGTATCTTCTTATACTCCAAACCAAATGGACACATGAGCTTCTTAGCGTAATAGTAAGACTTAGGAATTTCATTCCCGTCAGGCAACATCTCACTTAACACGCTCAACAAAGAAGTAAAACTATTGTCCGTCCACCCATGCTTTGACTTAATGTTAAAAAGTGTTAGCACGGCGGATAGTTTAGAGTATTTTTTGCACCCAGGATACAAGGGATTTTTAGAAGCCTCCGATAATGACTCAAACACGTCACCTTCAAAAGCACGCATCATCTCATCCACCCCTTCATCCTCGACATCATCCACATGATCATCCTCAAATCCATCCTCAGCACCAGTATCAACAATATGTTCATCATTCTTGTATTCCTCTTCCACACAAATGTCATTGTTTCTATCATCATGCACATCATTCCCAATAACATCCCCAATGTACCCTCCTTCTTCACCGTGCCAAATCCACACATGGTATTTAAGCCTAAACCCACGACAAACTACATGATCTCTAATGATATCAACACTATTGACCACCTTCACATTAATACAATCAACACAAGGACAATAGAGGCAATCGAAACCCATTCTGCGCTAATAAGATGAAGCCCTCGCGCAAAACTCTTGAACCCCATTAATGAATTCCAATGTATCACGTCTACCATACATCCAGCCACGATCCTTCTCCATTAAGTAAATTGTCACTAAACAGGGCAATATATTACGAATCATGTATAATTGCTACCATCTATTATATAAGTAAATCAAATTCAAACACACAACATTCATATAACAATCATATAGATACAAAAATGCATATATGCTTCCAAAGGGCCCATATCACTCCAACCTAACCCATCCTTGAACGTTTACTCTCACTAGTGAATGTATGTCGACTTTCCAATTTTAAGGAAAATCCGGCAGCATTTCCCCCCAGTTCTCCAAGTACACGACGTAGGTAATTACTTACCCACATATGTACCCAGAGAACATGGTGATCGAGGAAATGCTAAGACAAGATGTTCCTTAAAATCGAAAAAAAGGACATACATTCACCGCCTAAGTGAGAGTAAACGTTCAAGAACAGTCCCAACCGGGGACTATTCAAGAGCCTTGAACGGGTATCTAGGCATATGATGATACATGCAATCAATTAAAAAACAATGGATTAATCACACATCATGATAGAAGTTGCACTAAAGTTATATCATACACCATCTCCACAAAAGTGTGCAAACAAGAACTTATATATAGCACATAAAGTTATATATATACCTGAGTACCTACAAAGTCTCAACACTCTCAAATAGAAGGTCAATGCTTCGCCCAAAAGTTCCTCTGAATCTTTTTCAATATAGCCTATATAGAACACAAATAGAAACCAGATTAAGGGAAAAGATAAGAATGATATTAGTGAGCAAGAACAAGGACAGTCAGAGTAAGATACCAGGATGCTTTCCGCCCACTCTCCAAACTGATGATCTTACCCTAGAAGCCCTTGACACCCATTTCTTAGCCTGAAACACATATATAGTGAGAACCAACTCGTAAAGAAAAGTATATTCAAGGGAAGTTAAATGAAGGAAGCAAAATGTTCGACGCTTAAACTCATAAGTTACAGAAACCCTAAACCCTAAACCCTAAACCCTAAACCCTATACCCTAAACCCTAAACCTATACCCTATACCCTAAACCCTATACCCTATAAATGCTTTACTCTTATATACTTTACTCAATATCTAATGCTTACTTATCTCATTTGATACGCTTTTTAGTAGAATTTGATGAGCTACTAATGTAAATGAACTACTACTATTAGCTTCCTCTCAACTTTTTTCTCTTAAATAAAAAGTACTAAATTATCCTATAAACAAAATAAAATTCTCAACTTTATTAGTGATGATAAATAAAGTTCTCATAACAATTTAGAATTATAGATAAATGCAGGTTGTACTAAATAGAATTCTCAGCTTATAAACAGCAACAATAACAACTACAAAGGACTTACATTTGTGGAGGGGCAGCCTTGTGCGTTTAATGGAGGGGGAGCCTTGCGAGTTTAATGGAGTATTTAAGTAGCAATTGCCAAGCCCTAGAAATTACAAGAAACTTACAAATATTAAACTAAAGACCAATTCCTCATAAAACCACAACAATGGTGTTAATGCAATACATGGAGAAGCTAAGTGAATGGAGGAGCGTTATTACTTACCTAGGTCGAAGCTGCTTCAATAATGCATGGAGGGAGACAGAAGAGAAGAACTGAGTGCGTGCGTGCGCGAGGAGGCAGAACAAAGCCCATCCAGGCTGCGTGCGTGAGGAGGCCGAAGCTTCAATGGAAGCTTCAATGGAGGAAGGGTTTGGGAAGAGGAAATGCAGAGAATTGAAGTAGCAATGTGAGTAAGGTTGCTTAGCTTAACTGCTTCAATGGAGAGGAGAAAGCTCTAGCCTTTCAATGGACATGGAGGGAGAAGAGAATAGGCGAAACTTTTTGGGAATTTTTGAAGCAAACAATGAAGAAAGTGCTGTTGAATTGAACAGGGTGAAGCAGCAAACCTAGCAAACCCGCGTTTTTTTTTTTAAATGCCACCGGTTTGAACCGGTGCTAACTTGCTTAATTGCCACCGGTTTAAGGAGAACCGGTGCCAACTCCTTCCCCATCCTTTTTTTTTTTAATTTTACAAGTTGGCACCGGTTTGAACATGTGCTAATTGCATGCTTGGCACCGGTTTGGGATAGAACCGGTGCCAACTATTAATTTTTTTGGTCCCGCCCGTTTTATTTGGCACCGGTTTTTAAGAACTGGTGCTATAGGGGGGTGTCTATTTAATTTTTTCTACTAGTGTTACTAAAGATGAAGAAGCCGTGAGGAAGATAGAGTAGCTGTCTTTGCCACGATGTCACCAACCCAAGAAATGGAGAAGACGCCGTCACCGTAGTCGATTTGGGAGTAAGATGACTAAAATCTGAGAAGAGGGCACTCGATTTAGGAGTGAGATCACTGAAATCTCAGATACTTGAGACTTTGAGAGGAGAGAGGGGAGAGAAAGAGAGAGGCGGGAGTGTGTGGAAAATGCGTTTCTGTTTAGGGAATTAGGGTTCTAGTCTCCAACCTTTTTTTTTTGTGTGAAAAGGCTAAGAAATAGAGAATATTCGAGAAATAAAAATGAAAAACAACTACTTTTTGGGTATCGGATCGGATATCCGATATCTGATTTCCGACTTTTTTTCGGATATCGGATATATGAAATCCAAAATTTGGATATCCGATATCTTAAAAATCCGGATCAGATATCCGATTCAAAATCATATTCGGATCGGATTTCCATAATTTTCCGATCGGATGCGGATCGGATTATCGGATTTTTCAGATCTTCAAATAGTTTTGCTCAGCCCTAGTTTGATATATCCCACAACCTCAAGATTGTGAGATGCAAACCTAGTCTCAGCCCTTAGTGCGACAGTCTAGGGCCCACGCCAAAAAAGGCCCAAAATTATATAAAAAAAATCAGTTTAATACTTTGTAACTTGTGGGCTTTAGTTGTAGATTTGGCTCCGTGTTCTTTGTCAAACTTACATTACAACAAAAGAGCTTTCTAAGAGTTAATTACTCAATTTATTTAGCAATTAGCATTAATTACTTAGCTATCATATCAGTCAATTAGGTGAAATTTACAATGTTTTCTAACCTCATCACCTCCTCCTTCTCCAGTTTCCATGAATAACATGATCAAAAATATAAATTTTTCCAATCAAGCTGCTTTACTTATTCTTCAATTATCAAAATTCAATCCCTTTAAGTTTAACTAATTAATACTATGGCAACGATTAAGATATTTAACAAGGTACATAGTAGCAAAAATAGTTCATCTATCACCAAATATTCAATTCCTATCTTCTTATTATTGGTTGTTTCTGATGAAATTTACGGCCGTTTCTTTTAAATGTGTACTTTTTACATGTAAGAAGTATGGATTATTATATACGTACTCCCCTTGAATGTGACGACTTCAACTATTAAGTACCTTTATATAATATGGGTCCACTGTTATATATACTCCCTCTTAACCTAATATTTTGATGCATTTTTTTTTTTTTTACTTTTTCACGGTCTCTAATACACATGTTAAAATGATTTTTTATTTTTTATTTTTATATGTGTAAAAATTATATAAACTAGATATTGATAAAATATACAATATCCAACAAGATCTCACACTAGTATATATGTGTAAAAATTATATAAACTAGATATTGATAAAATATACAATATCCAACAAGATCTCACACTAGTATATTATGTCTTTTCATTTAACAGAAAAGTACGTGTTCAATACTTTGAATGAAGTGTATGTATCCCAAATTGTCATTGAGATATGATAAGCTTCCTAGTAGAGTATGTTGGAGTAAGTAATGCAACCGAAAAGTTTTTATCTCATACTTAATCGGGTTGATTTGTTCGATCGAGTAGGTGAGAGTAACTCCTTGGTTGAAAACTCATTATTGTACAACAATCCGATACATGGTCATGTACCTTGTACTACATGACCGTGTGATACTTAAATGGGTAATTAAAAATCCTTTCAAGAAACATAATTATATCCTTTATATAAAAATCCTAGCTTCATAAAACCATGTAAAATTGATGTAATTATGTTAAAACATCTAATTTATTAGTTTCAAACACCTACAATCAATTTCCATCAACACACATTAATTTAGAAACCTAGGGTTTTCAATTTGGGGATTATTAATTCAAAAACCAAATATGAAAATTATATACATAATAATTATAATCAAACATCATAAAAATCATCACACAACCCAAAAACAATAATTGAATTAAAGCTTGAATAATTGTAAAACAAAAGAATTTTTTTTTTTGAAAACACACGAATAACAAGGGGGGAAGGGGAGGGTGGCTAGCGCCACCTCCCACGCTGCTGCTGCTGCCGGCCCTATGCTAGCGATTGCTGCTGCCGGCACTGTGCTGGCGGCGACCGCCGACTGTGGTGGTGGTGGCAACTGTCACCGTGGTGGAGGTGTGTGTGTGGGGTGATGTGTGTGAAATTAAAACGAAAGTGGAGGAGGAAAATTAAAGGAGAGAGAAGAGAGAGAGAGAGTTTACCTTTGGTTATTCTCTACATTGGGCAAGATACGGGGTATTACAATTATAATGGGCATTTTGATTGTTTGCTAAATTGATAATTGTTGAATTTAAACTAAACATAGTGATGATTGAACTGCTTGCTAAATTGAGTATATAATTTATTTATTATATCATAATCATTTTATGTTGTTGTTTCTTTTTTCTTTTTTTTAATATGTTTTGGTGAATTCATTATCAAGTTTATGTTTTTATATAGTTAGCTTGGGTATTTTGACAATATAGGATTTTTTAATCTAATTGAAATTGTGACTTAATTTTCATAACGAAAAAGAAAAAAGACATGTAATTTATAACAAGCTAGTTTCTTTAGTCCAAAATAAAACTTCTTCCGCATTAAAATTCTCCTATATCACAAAATCATCCTCAACAAAGATCTAAGCTACCTCGTAGATCAATGGGTATGCGTTCGATGGGTGACGGTCGATAAGTGACGGTGGCCCAACAGCCTTAAAATCCTGGATCCGCCATTAAACACGTACAAGAAGGTTATATACACTTTCTTAATATAGATTAAATAACTTGGATTTATATTATGCAACATATATTCTCCTCACATTAATAATACCATGCACGATCAATGGATTTATATTGTAGGAAATATGACTTAGTTAAGTATATACAAACATAAACTTGATAATATATAGTCCTTTATACCACAAACAAGTATCACCATTAGCCACAATAGAAGTTATAAAAAACTTTAGATTGTAGGAAATACGACTAATAGCAATAAAGATTAAAACTAACTAATCTGATTTAATAATGTTGTAGCGTGACATAGCATCATCACTGCCCTAAAATCGACTTTGCCTCATACTGCACACATAGACTCGTAGCAATCAACCTCTAGGGATACATGACTCAAACTCTTGGTGTACGATAAAGAATTAAATTGAGAACACCTTCGAACAATGCTCAAAGAATAATGGTATGAAGTGAAGCATCATTTTTGTGAGAAAGGAATTTTGTTTTTATCTTTCTCTGTCTTTTTAGGATGAAGGAGGACGTGTTATATAGATGAAGGAGGACGAATAATGTTTTTAGTGATTTCCGAACCAATAAGCAGAATATTTTTAAAATTGAGTTATTGCTTAAAGTCTTGAATAGGCCGGGGTAATATTTGATAGATTTTTAAGTATATACTACGTATAATAAATTTGAATCTTGATATTAAGAACACTTGTGATACGTAGTTGTGACTTGGTTCTTTTTTTTTTTTAATTAAATAGCTTAAAAAGACAGATTTTAGGGGTTTAATGAAGTATTTTCGGACAGTATAGTGCCCTATCATTGTAAAAATTATGGCTTTGCCAATGTCTTGCTACTCTGCTGTTTAATTTTCATTTAGTCATTTATATAAACAAAGTTATAGTAAGTTCATAAATATTAAAGAGTATAAAATATTATTTTCCAAAAAAAAAAAGATTAAAAAAAAGAAATGAGTATATAAAGTACGTAACCATGCAATTTTATGGTCTCATAAGCTGTAATGTAATCTAAAGTGAGGTACACACTTCGTAGTTATAGACTACAATAACTTATAACAATTTATTATATTACATGATTTATATCAACTCGTACTAAATTCATAAATAAACTGATTAACAACCTAGTGATATAAGTCAGGTTTTAGTCTTAAATTATCAATTTAATAATGGTAATAATCAATATTGTCCACTAATTAATCAAGCAAACAATTTATGGTATTGAAACTTTCAATTGTGTAAAAACGATATAAAGTCTTTAAATAAAATTTAAATGAATATGAGCAAACCTATGCTACAATAAGCCCATTACCAATTCAACTCACATAAATCTATATCTATTCACAACCTGAAACCATGTCATCTATATAATATCGTGCACGACTTGATAAACCCAAAATGTTGTTTATATATGACCACTAACAGATATATATTGAGAAATTTTCTTTTGATTTTTTTTTTTTTGGGAGGAAGAAGATAAGATAGCAAGACTTTTTTTTTTTTTATTCCTATGAATACAAGTGTACAAATAAAGCAATAAAAACAAATGAAATTAATATTGTCACATATAAAAATAAAACAAGATAAACTATATATTTTTATTATAAGTACGTCGATATTAAGTCATCAATACTAATTCTTTCAAAATAAAAAAAGTCGTTAATATTACATAAACAATCTTATAATGAATTTTTTTTTTTTTCAAAGAAAGTATACTTCTGTGTGTGAAAAAAGTTTGGCAAATTTTAGCCCATTTATATGATTTGTTGTGAAGTCTTTTTTTTTGTTTCTAATGGAAGTTAATCTATTTTGCTGCAACGGCTACATTAATTGTATAATGAAAGATATGTTGAAAATGGACGTGTACTGTTAAAGAATAAAGTCAATAATAAATGCAACTTCAGTTTCTTTAGTTTGCTACATTTGCCAGCTACATTTCATTATTAAATGAAACCGTAAAAATATTCAACTTGAGTTAACAATAATACGGAGTAACAATAATAACAATAATATAATAATAATAATAATAATATTGAAACTGAATTATTGTCATATACAAGAAATAAAACGTCTAGAGCAGCTTTAACAAAACTAGATTAAACTTGAAAGTTAAAAAGAATGAATAAGATAGTGTATGCAAACATATAATAAGTGAATGGGTTACTAGCTAGAGAAATGGTTCAATATATTGATGAAATTAAACCACCAGTCACCGGTAGTGGTTTACGACAATCACAAATTTTCGATGGCTTTCCAAACCATCGAAAATCACCCCTTTAATGAGGTTTTGTAGGATCTTATGATTATACGATCCGATTTTACCGAACTGATCCTATCATCCCTTTCGATTCAAAATAGGATTTGGATCCTAACAGCATTGAGCACAAGTGGAGCAAATGTAAAATGTTCTTAAAACTAATTTACCGATGGCTTTCCGACGACTTTAAGTCACTTTTCGATGGTTTTCATTGCCATCGGTAGTGATTTACAACCGTCAGAGATTTTCAAATTGTCGAAATTTACGTATTTTTGAAAGATTTAATTTAGCCAGTTAAAGCAAACTATCTATATTCGGTGTTTGTTTTCTTATAGGGACGCAATAACATAATAATCAACAATATGGATTGGAAGATAGTAAGTGTTAATTACCAAATCAACACTTTATTATATCTAAATTAAAATCTTTTCAAGCATCATTTGTTCCCCCAACCCTATAGTAATAAACTAGTGGATACTATCTAGAGTCTAGAGAAATGGTTAAAAATAATGCCGAGAAGGAAGTGCATAATTAATTTAAATAATGGGACAACCATTTTTAATTGATGTGTATGGTACTACTACATAATTTATACGAAGTATACTTTTTCAAGCGACTTCAAGTATATATATTATGGTACCTTTATAACATGATGGGTGAACGGGTGTTATAGTACTATATATACAAGTTTTAATTACTTGGATTATGGACGGGGTTTTATTGTGTGTATACAAGCTAATTATTAGTTATTTTGCTTAAAGCGGAAGCTAACATCTAACGAAAAGGATTACCATGCAAAATATATTGTACTGTAAGTCTATCTTATGATAGAGAAATTTTCATAGGAGTAATATAGGTCGATCATTCAACACTATACATGCTACATGGTCAAATATTAGAAGATTTAATTCGGACATATAATCAATTCATTTATAACCCAGCAGGACAACATAACTACACAATAATCGAAGAATTGAACCTGGGCATCGATCTATCACTTGGGGCACCTACTAATAGGTAATAGCTAGCTTATTAGCTAGGAATAGTAATGCATATAATAATCAGTATTCCATGACTTTTAATTGACTAATTTTGGGCTTATTATGGTGAAACATACGCCTAATTAACTCCCCAAGACGAATTGAAAATTTCCGATATCATCAATATCATACGACATCCGCTTGAACATAAATTAAATATGATTCACAACCTGAAGGCACTTGTTCCAAAGATAGTCGCTCCTTTGGTGCATTTCGATCGATCTCTTTGTATTAGTATCAGCAAATTCAGCAAGAAGATCATCAACGATCAAATCGTTACACGCCTTACCCATCTCCACAAGCTGCCGACAACATTTAACCTCGAAATGGACTTTAAAAAAATCATCATTACGTATAATCTCAGAAGCACAATCTAAGGTAATTCTGGACGCACATGTCGCTAGTGCGGAGTTTGTGGATGGAGTAGGGGCGTAGACGATATCGGAATCCGGTGATATCCCGCTGTTGGGGGGTAAACTGAACTGGAGAATCTCGGCTTTGGTGGGATAGACATTGGTCATTAAAATGACCATGCAAATGGCTAGCATCATTAACCCAATGGATGATCTAGTTATTGACATTTGGAAAAAGTTTATATTTTCTTGTGAAATTAATTACTGGAGCTAAGGCCTGTGAGACTTGAGAGAGACAGTACGTGAACTAAGCTCTATACATACATATGTATATATACAGAGAGTAGGCCGGAGAGAGAGAGAGTTACGTTAAACGTTACGTATAGTTTGGCTTGATGGATGTGTACTATGTATACTTTCAACTTCAACCATGAATTGAATCAGCTATCCGTTTTGTTATCTTTTTTTATTTTTTTTATTAACATAGAAAATTAGGATATCTGATATCCGACATCGATCCGAAAGCTTCGAATACCCAGTATTCGATTTCTTTTTATTAATAATTTAATAATAATCATTTTATACTAAATAATGCTCTTAAATGCAAAATTAATTTTTTTTTTACTTTTAGAGATATTAATTATAACATATTACAATACAAAGAAATTTTAGAAAACTTGGATACTAATTGTCACACTACGAAACAAAGAAATGTACAAAGTCTAAATAAAACAAACCAATGTCCAAATATTAAAAATACATAAACATTCAATCTAATTCTAAGAATTATCATCAACGACGAAACGCGTATCAAGAAGAGACGACAAGTCGACAACTCTACCAAAAAAAAAAAAACAAAATCAAATTTTACAATTAATATAAACAATAAAATGCAGAAAATATAACACAATAAAAGTAAAAAAAAAAAAAATGCAGAAACAATAACATTAAAAAAAATAAAATACAAACAAAAAGTATTACCTCTAATTCTAAAAATAATCATCGACGAGGGAAACCGAGGGAGGATCAACAAGAGAAGACAACTCTACATTAAAAGAAACAGTAAGTTATACAATAAATACATACAAATAGTTGCAAGAAACTAAAATAGAATAAAAACAGAAACATTTTGCAAATTCCAACTTAAATAATAATAGATATTAAAAAAAGTATTACCCTCTTTAATTTGTTGAGTATCATCAATACTTTCTTCAATCATAAGGAGATCACGTGTAGTACGCATCCAATCTTGTGCACATATCAAAGCTTCAACCATATGTGAGGAAAGAGAACTACGAAACACATCCAGTACTCTCCCACCAGTGCTAAACGCAGATTCGGATTCAACCGTAGAAACTGAAATGGCTAATACATCCCTATCCATAAGACCTACAATAGGATATCTCTCCACCCCTTTTTTCCACCATCCCAAAGCATCAAAATTATAATCCGTGATAGGCTCTCTATCATCCATTAAGTACTTGTCCAAATCACTATTTTTTTTTATCAAAAAACCGTTATTCCACTAATATCCCTTTCAATCTCATAATATGCCACATCATGCCAATCATTACAAGTTTCCAAGTCTCTTTGAACTCATCAAATCAATATTTCAGAAATATTTGGCACATTTTGACTTTGTAAAGAAGCGTAATGTTTATACAACGTAGTCAAAGTATTCATGACCATATCATGCAATTTTGCAGCCTTCACAGAGTCATATTGATCATTAATAGCCCATTTCACATAATGCATTTTCCATCTAGGATCAAGGACAACAGCAACATACAACATCAAGTTAATGTTATCCACGTTATCCCAATATTTTTCATGCTTTTTCTTCATCCCATGAGCCATTGACATCTCACCACTATCAACACTTTCACACTTTTTTTTAATCATCTTCCAATTGTCACAAGTTCAAGCAAATACACAATGGTAGTAGCATACAAATTTCCAGAAAGTCTCAAAGTGGCATCATAAAATATCTTGAGAAAGGTAAGCAAAGAAGCAAACGATTCCAATCGTTATCAGTAGGAACACCAGAGAGTTTTGTTAATTCAACAAGAAATTTATCACCATCAGAATTTTCCAACAAATCAAAAGCTTTTCGATATACCATAGCATATTGTAACATCAAATAAGTGGAGTTCCACCTAGTTTCAACATCCAAACAAAGTTGACGTTTGGATTCAATTTGTTCTTGATTAACACAATTTCGAAACTTTTGCAATCTAGCAGGGAAAGATCTAACAAATCTCACACCACTACGTATTTTTTTATTGATTCATCACACTCTTTAAAACCTTCCCTCACTCTTAAATTAAGAAGGTGGGTTGCACATCACATATGCACGAATTTACCATCTAAAATAGTCCCATCTTTCCATCTTTGCAACCTTCTCCTCAAATATTGAACCCCTTACATCATTTGAACCTGCATTGTCTACGGTAATGGTCATTACCTTGGTGATACCCAACTCAAGCAAACACTTTACAAAAGATTTACCAATACTCTCACCTGTATGGTCACTAATTGGACAAAAATTTAATTTTTTTTGTGCAAGTTCCAATTATGATCAATAAAATGGGCTGTTAAACACATGTAAGACAAATTTTGACAAGAGGTCCATAAATGTATTGGTAGTGAGACAAATACGAGAAGAACACTTGCTAATCAGATTTTTTTTTTGAGTCCAAAAACACACGATTACAATCTCTTGCAACTTTGAAACGAGAGGGAATAATGAAATTTGGTTGAACAGCAGACATAAAATGGCGAAAACCCTCACGCTCAGAAAACCTAAATGGGAATTGATCCATTATTATCATTTTATCAAAAGCTTTTCGACCATTTTCCTTCCTAAACTTCCAAAATTCTAATTTCCCCTTCTTTTCACATTTTTTTTATTGTCACCTATACTATCTACTAAATGTTGTTGACTTTG
>NW_018743759.1:0-24575 GCF_001683475.1 Chenopodium quinoa
GAATCAAATGAAAGTCAAATACATTCTACAAAGCTAATTGAATCAAAGGAAAGTCAAACACATTCAAATAAAGCTATTTGAATCAAGTGAAAGTCAAATACATTCTACAAAGCTAATTGAATCAAATGAAAGTCAAACACATTCAAACAAAGCTATTTGATTCAAATCAGAGTCAAATAAATTCAAACAAAGCTAATTAAATAAAATAAAAGTAAAATACATTCTACAAAGCTAATTGAATCAAATGAAAGTTAAACACATTCAAACAAAGTCTTTTAATCAAATGAAAACCAAACACATTCAAAAAAATCTATTTGAATCAAATGACAGTCAAATTCATTCTACAAAGCTAATTGAATCAATTGAAAGTCAAACACATTCAAACAAAGCTATTTGAATCAAATGAAAATCAAATACATTCTACAAAGCTAATTGAAACAAATGAAAGTCAAACACATTCAAACAAAGCTAATTGAATCAAATGAAAGTCAAACACATTCAAACAAAGCTATTTTAATTAAATGAATGTCTAATACATTTTACAAAGCTAATTGAATCAAATGAAAGTCAAAACACATTCAAACAAAGCTATTTGAATAAAATGAAATCAAATACATTCAACAAAGCTAAGTGAATCAAATGAAAGTCAAACACATTCAAACAAAGAAAATTGAATCAAATGAAAGTCAAACACATTCAAACAAAGCTAATTGAATCAAATGAAAGTCAAACAACAAAGATTTCAATCAAATGAAAATCAAATACATTCTACAAAGCTAATTGAATCAAATGAAATTAAAACATTCAAAAAGCTATTTGAATCAAATGAGAGTCAAATAATTCAAACAAAGCTAATTAAATCAAATAAAAGTAAAATACATTCTACAAAGCTAATTGAATCAAAATGAAAGTCAAACACATTCAAACAAAGCTATTTGAATCAAATGAAAGTCAAACACATTCAAACAAAGCTATTTTAATTAAATGAATGTCAATATATTCTACAAAGCTAATTGAATCAAATGAAAGTCAAACACATTCAAACAAAGCTATTTGAAGCAAATGAAAGTCAAATACATTCTACAAAGCAAATTGAAACAAATGAAAGTCAAACACAGTAAAACAAAGTAATTTGACTCAAATGAAAGTCAAATACATTCTACAAAGCTAATTGAATCAAATGAAAGTCAAACACATTCAAACAAAGCTATTTGAATCAAATGAAAGTCAAATACATTCTACAATGCTAATTGAATCAAATGAAAGTCAAACACATTCAAACAAAGCTATTTGAATCAATTGAAAGTCAAAGATATTCTACAAAGCTGATGGAATCAAATGAAAGTCAAACACATTCAAACAAAGCTATTTGAATCAAATGAAAGTCAAATACGTTCTACAAAGCTAATTGTATCAAATGTAAGTGAAACACAATCAAATAACGCTATTTGAGTCAAATGAAAGTCAAACACATTCAAACAAAGTTGTTTAAATTAAATGAAAGTGAAATGTATTCTACAAAGCTAATTGAATCAAATGAAAGTTAAACGCATTCAAACAAAGCTATTTGAATCAAATGAAAGTCAAGCACATTCAAACAAAGCTGTTTTAATCAAATGAAAGTCAAGTACATTATACAAAGCTAATTGAATCAAATGAAAGTCAAACACATTCAAACAAAGCTATTTGAAGAAAATGAAAGTCAAATACATACTACAAAGCAAATATAAACAAATGAAAGTCAAACATAGTCAAACAAAGTTATTTGACTCAAACGAAAGTCAAATACATACTACAAAGCTAATTGAATCAAATGAAAGTCAAACACATTCAAACAAAGCTATTTGAATCAAATGAAAGTCAAATACGTTCTAAAAGCTAATTGTACCAAATGAAAGTCAAACGCAATCAAATAAAGATATTTGAGTCAAATGAAATTCAAACACATTCAAACAAAGTTGTTTAAATTAAATGATAGTGAAATGTATTCTACAAAGCTAATTGAATCAAATGAAAGTTAAACGCATTCAAACAAAGCTATTTGAATCAAATGAGAGTCAAATACATTCTACAAAGCTAATTGAATCAAATGAAAGTCAAACACATTCAAACATAGCTAATTGAATTAAATGAGAGTCAAATACATTCAACAAAGCTAATTCAATCAAATGAAAGTCAAACACATTCAAACAAAGCTAATTGAATCAAATAAAAGTCAAGCACATTCAAACAAAGCTATTTTTACTCAAATGAAAGTCAAATACATTCTACAAAGCTAATTGAATCAAATGAAAGTCAAACACATTCAAACAAAGCTATTTGAATCAAATGAAAGTCAAACACATTCAAACAAAAGCTATTTGAATCAAATGAAAGTCAAATACATTAAAACAAAGCTAATTAAATCAAATAAAAGTCTAATACATTCTACAAAGCTAATTGAATTAAATTAAAGTCAAACACATTCAAACAAAGCTAATTGAATCAAATGAAAGTCAACCACATTCAAACAAAGATTTTGAATCAAATAAAAGTCAAATACATTCTACAAAGCTAATTGAATCAAATGAAAGTCAAACACATTCAAATAAAGCTATTTGAATCAAATAAAAGTCAAATACATTCTACAAAGCTAATTGAATCAAATGAAAGTCAAACACATTCAAACAAAGCTATTTGAATCAAATAAGAGTCAAATAAATTCAAACAACACTAATTAAATCAAATAAAAGTAAAATACATTCTACAAAGCTAATTGAATCAAATGAAAGTCAAGCACATTCAAACAAAGCCTTTTAAATCAAATGAAAGTCAAAACACATTCAAAAAAAAGCTTTTTTAATTTAAGTGAAAGTCAAACACATTCAAACAAAGCTATATAAAATCAAATGAAAGTGAAATGCATTCTACAAAGTAAATTGATCTAAATGAAATTCAAATACATTCAAACAAAGCTATTTGAATCAAATGTCAGTCAAACACATTCTACAAAGCTAATTGAATCAATTGAAAGTCAAACACATTCAAACAAAGCTATTTGAATCAAATGAAAGTCAAATACATTCTACAAAGCTAATTGAATCAAATGAAAGTCAAACACATTCAAACAAAGCTAGTTGAATCAAATGAATATCAAACACATTCAAACAAAGCTATTTAAATTAAATGAATGTCAAATACATTCCACAAAGCTAATTGAATCAAATGAAAGTCAAACACATTCAAACAAAGCTATTAGAAGAAAATGAATTTCAAATACATTCTACAAAGCAAATTGAATCAAATGAAAGTCAAACACAGTCAAACAACGTTATTTGATTCAAATGAAAGTCAAATACATTCTACAAAGCTAATTGAATCAAATGAAAGTCAAACACATTCAAACAAAGCTAATTAAATCAAATAAAAGTCAAAATACATTCTACAAAGCTAATTGAATCATATAAAAGTCTAACACATTCAAACAAAGCTAATTGAATCAAATGGAAGTCAATTACATTCTACAAAGCTAATTGAATTAAATTAAAGTCAAACATATTCAAAATAAGCTAATTGAATTTAATGAAAGTTAAACACATTCAAACAAAGCTTTCGAATCAAGTGAAAGTCAAATACGTTCTACAAAGCTAATTGAAACAAATGAAAGTCAAACACATTCAAACAAAGCTAATTGAATCAAATGAAAGTCAAACACATTCAAACAAAGCTAATTGAATCAAATGAAAGTCAAACACATTCAAACAAAGCTATTTTAATTAAATGAATGTCAAATACATTCTACAAAGCTAATTGAATCAAATGAAAGTCAAACCACATTCAAACAAAGCTATTTGAATCAATTGAAAGTCAAATACAATCTACAAAGCTAATTGAATCAAATGAAAGTCAAACACATTCAAACAAAGCTAATTGTATCAAATGAAAGTCAAACACATTCAAACAAAGATTTCGAATCAAATGAAAATCAAATACATTCTACAAAGCTAATTGAATCAAATGAAATTCAGACACATTCAACAAAGCTATTTGAATCAAATGAGAGTCAAATAAATTCAAACAAAGCTAATTAAATCAAATAAAAGTAATATACATTCTACAAAGCTAATTGAATCAAATGAAAGTCAAACACATTAAAACAAAGTAATTTGACTCAAATGAAAGTCAAATACATTCTAACAAAGCTAATTGAATCAAATGAAAGTCAAACACATTCGAACAAAGCTATTTGAATCAATTGAAAGTCAAAGATATTCTACAAAGCTGATGGAATCAAATGAAAGTCAAACACATTCAAACAAAGCTATTTAAATCAAATGAAAGTCAAATACATTCTACAAAGCTAATTGAATCAAATGAAAGTCAAACACATTCAAACAAAGCTATTTGAATCAAATGAAAGTCAAACACATTCAACCAAAAATTATTTAAATTAAATGAATGTCAAATATATTCTACAAAGCTAATTGAATCAAATGAAAGTCAAACCCATTCAAACAAAGCTATTTGAAGCAAATGAAAGTCAAATACATTCTACAAAGCAAATTGAAACAAATGAAAGTCAAACACAGTAAAACAAAGTAATTTGACTCAAATGAAAGTCAAATACATTCTACAAAGCTAATTGAATCAAATGAGAGTCAAATACATTCAACAAAGCTAATTGAATCAAATGAATGTCAAACACATTCAAACAAAGCTAATTGAATCAAATGAAAGTCAAACACATTCAAACAAAGCTATTTTAATTAAATGAATGTCAAATACATTCTACAAAGCTAATTGAATCAAATGAAAGTCAGACACATTCAAACAAAGCTATTTGAATCAAATGAAAGTCAAATACGTTCTACAAAGCTAATTGTATCAAATGTAAGTGAAACACAATCAAATAACGCTATTTGAGTCAAATGAAAGTCAAACACATTCAAACAAAGTTGTTTAAATTAAATGAAAGTGAAATGTATTCTACAAAGCTAATTGAATCAAATGAAAGTTAAACGCATTCAAACAAAGCTATTTGAATCAAATGAAAGTCAAAATACATTCAACAAAGCTAATTAAATCAAATGAAAGTCAAACACATTCAAACAAAGCTATTTGAATCAAATGAAAGTCAAGCACATTCAAACAAAGCTATTTTAATCAAATGAAAGTCAAGTACATTCTACAAAGCTAATTGAATCAAATGAAAGTTAAACACATTCAAACAAAGCTATTTGAATCAAATGAAAGTCAAACACATTCAAACAAAGCTATTTGAATCAAATTAGAGTCAAATACATTCAAACAAAGCTAATTAAATCAAATAAAAGTCTAATACATTCTACAAAGCTAATTGAATTAAAAATAAAGTCAAACACATTCAAACAAAGCTAATTGAATTAAATGAAAGTCAAACACATTCAAACAAAGATTTCGAATCAAATGAAAGTCAAATACATTCTACAAAGCTAATTGAATCAAAGGAAAGTCAAACACATTCAAATAAAGCTATTTGAATCAAGTGAAAGTCAAATACATTCTACAAAGCTAATTGAATCAAATGAAAGTCAAACACATTCAAACAAAGCTATTTGATTCAAATCAGAGTCAAATAAATTCAAACAAAGCTAATTAAATAAAATAAAAGTAAAATACATTCTACAAAGCTAATTGAATCAAATGAAAGTTAAACAGATTCAAACAAAGTCTTTTAAATCAAATGAAAACCAAACACATTCAAAAAAATCTATTTGAATCAAATGACAGTCAAATACATTCTACAAAGCTAATTGAATCAATTGAAAGTCAAACACATTCAAACAAAGCTATTTGAATCAAATGAAAATCAAATACATTCTACAAAGCTAATTGAAACAAATGAAAGTCAAACACATTCAAACAAAGCTAATTGAATCAAATGAAAGTCAAACACATTCAAACAAAGCTATTTTAATTAAATGAATGTCAAATACATTCTACAAAGCTAATTGAATCAAATGAAAGTCAAACACATTCAAACAAAGCTATTTGAATAAAATGAAAGTCAAATACATTCAACAAAGCTAAGTGAATCAAATGAAAGTCAAACACATTCAAACAAAGCAAATTGAATCAAATGAAAGTCAAAACACATTCAAACAAAGCTAATTGAATCAAATGAAAGTCAAACACATTCAAACAAAGATTTCGAATCAAATAAAAATCAAATCCATTCTACAAAGCTAATTGAATCAAATGAAATTAAAAACACATTCAAACAAAGCTATTTGAATCAAATGAGAGTCAAATAAATTCAAACAAAGCTAATTAAATCAAATAAAAGTAAAATACATTCTACAAAGCTAATTGAATCAAAATGAAAGTCAAACACATTCAAACAAAGCTATTTAAATCAAGTGAAAGTCAAATACATTCTACAAAGCTAATTGAATCAAATGAAAGTCAAACACATTCAAACAAAGCTATTTGAATCAAATGAAAGTCAAACACATTCAAACAAAGCTATTTTAATTAAATGAATGTCAAATATATTCTACAAAGCTAATTGAATCAAATGAAAGTCAAACACATTCAAACAAAGCTATTTGAAGCAAATGAAAGTCAAATACATTCAACAAAGCAAATTGAAACAAATGAAAGTCAAACACAGTAAAACAAAGTAATTTGACTCAAATGAAAGTCAAATACATTCTTACAAAGCTAATTGAATCAAATGAAAGTCAAACACATTCAAACAAAGCTATTTGAATCAAATGAAAGTCAAATACATTCTACAATGCTAATTGAATCAAATGAAAGTCAAACACATTCAAACAAAGCTATTTGAATCAATTGAAAGTCAAAGATATTCTACAAAGCTGATGGAATCAAATGAAAGTCAAACACATTCAAACAAAGCTATTTGAATCAAATGAAAGTCAAATACGTTCTACAAAGCTAATTGTATCAAATGTAAGTGAAACACAATCAAATAACGCTAATTGAGTCAAATGAAAGTCAAACACATTCAAACAAAGTTGTTTAAATTAAATGAAAGTGAAATGTATTCTACAAAGCTAATTGAATCAAATGAAAGTTAAACGCATTCAAACAAAGCTATTTGAATCAAATGAAAGTCAAGCACATTCAAACAAAGCTGTTTTAATCAAATGAAAGTCAAGTACATTATACAAAGCTAATTGAATCAAATGAAAGTCAAACACATTCAAACAAAGCTATTTGAAGAAAATGAAAGTCAAACACATTCAAACAAAGCCATTTGAATCAAATGAGAGTCAAATACATTCAAACAAAGCTAATTAAATCAAATAAAAGTCTAATACATTCTACAAAGCTAATTGAATTAAATTAAAGTCAAACACATTCAAACAAAGCTAATTGAATTAAATGAAAGTCAAACACATTCAAACAAAGATTTCGAATCAAATGAAAGTCAAAATACATTCTACAAAGCTAATTGAATCAAAGGAAAGTCAAACACATTCAAACAAAGCTATATAAAACAAATGAAACTGAAATGCATTCTACAAAGCAAATTGAATTAAATGAAATTCAAACACATTCAAACAAAGCTATTTGAATCAAATGACAGTCAAATACATTCTACAAAGCTCATTGAATTAGTTGAAAGTCAAACACATTGAAACAAAGCTATTTGAATAAAATGAAAGTCAAATACATTCTACAAAGCTAATTGAATTAAATGAAAGTCAAACACATTCAAAACAAAGCTAATTGAATCAAATGAAAGTCAAACACATTCAAACAAAGCTATTTTAATTAAATGAATGTCAAATACATTCTACAAAGCAAATTGAAACAAATGAAAGTCAAACATAGTAAAACAAAGTAATTTGACTCAAATGAAAGTCAAATACATTCTACAAAGCTAATTGAATCAAATGAGAGTCAAATACATTCAACAAAGCTAATTGAATCAAATGAATGTCAAACACATTCAAACAAAGCTAATTGAATCAAATGAAAGTCAAACACATTCAAATAAAGCTATTTTAATTAAATGAATGTCAAATACATTCTACAAAGCTAATTGAATCAAATGAAAGTCAAACACATTCAAACAAAGCTATTTGAATCAAATGAAAGTCAAATACGTTCTACAAAGCTAATTGTATCAAATGTAAGTGAAACATAATCAAATAACGCTATTTGAGTCAAATGAAAGTCAAACACATTCAAACAAAGTTGTTTAAATTAAATGAAAGTGAAATGTATTCTACAAAGCTAATTGAATCAAATGAAAGTTAAACGCATTCAAACAAAGCTATTTGAATCAAATGAAAGTCAAATACATTCAACAAAGCTAATTAAATCAAATGAAAATCAAACACATTCAAACAAAGCTATTTGAATCAAATGAAAGTCAAGCACATTCAAACAAAGCTATTTTAATCAAATGAAAGTCAAGTACATTCTACAAAGCTAATTGAATCAAATGAAAGTTAAACACATTCAAACAAAGCTATTTGAATCAAATGAAAGTCAAACACATTCAAACAAAGCTATTTGAATCAAATGAGAGTCAAATACATTCAAACAAAGCTAATTAAATCAAATAAAAGTCTAATACATTCTACAAAGCTAATTGAATTAAATTAAAGTCAAACACATTCAAACAAAGCTAATTGAATTAAATGAAAGTCAAACACATTCAAACAAAGATTTCGAATCAAATGAAAGTCAAATACATTCTACAAAGCTAATTGAATCAAAGGAAAGTCAAACACATTCAAATAAAGCTATTTGAATCAAGTGAAAGTCAAATACATTCTACAAAGCTAATTGAATCAAATGAAAGTCAAACACATTCAAACAAAGCTATTTGATTCAAATCAGAGTCAAATAAATTCAAACAAAGCTAATTAAATAAAATAAAAGTAAAATACATTCTACAAAGCTAATTGAATCAAATGAAAGTTAAACACATTCAAACAAAGTCTTTTAAATCAAATGAAAACCAAACACATTCAAAAAAATCTATTTGAATCAAATGACAGTCAAATACATTCTACAAAGCTAATTGAATCAATTGAAAGTCAAACACATTCAAACAAAGCTATTTGAATCCAATGAAAATCAAATACATTCTACAAAGCTAATTGAAACAAATGAAAGTCAAACACATTCAAACAAAGCTAATTGAATCAAATGAAAGTCAAACACATTCAAACAAAGCTATTTTAATTAAATGAATGTCAAATACATTCTACAAAGCTAATTGAATCAAATGAAAGTCAAACACATTCAAACAAAGCTATTTGAAGCAAATGAAAGTCAAATACATTCTACAAAGCAAATTGAAACAAATGAAAGTCAAACACAGTAAAACAAAGTAATTTGACTCAAATGAAAGTCAAATACATTCTACAAAGCTAATTGAATCAAATGAAAGTCAAACACATTCAAACAAAGCTATTTGAATCAAATGAAAGTCAAATACATTCTACAATGCTAATTGAATCAAATGAAAGTCAAACACATTCAAACAAAGCTATTTGAATCAATTGAAAGTCAAAGATATTCTACAAAGCTGATGGAATCAAATGAAAGTCAAACACATTCAAACAAAGCTATTTGAATCAAATGAAAGTCAAATACGTTCTACAAAGCTAATTGTATCAAATGTAAGTGAAATACAATCAAATAACGCTATTTGAGTCAAATGAAAGTCAAACACATTCAAACAAAGTTGTTTAAATTAAATGAAAGTGAAATGTATTCTACAAAGCTAATTGAATCAAATGAAAGTTAAACGCATTCAAACAAAGCTATTTGAATCAAATGAAAGTCAAATACATTCAACAAAGCTAATTGAATCAAATGAAAGTCAAACACATTCAAACAAAGCTATTTGAATCAAATGAAAGTCAAGCACATTCAAACAAAGCTATTTTAATCAAATGAAAGTCAAGTACATTCTACAAAGCTAATTGAATCAAATAAGAGTCAAATACATTCTACAAAGCAAATCGAATCAAATGAAAGTCAAGCACATTCAAACAAAGCTATTTTAATCAAATGAAAGTCAAGTACATTATACAAAGCTAATTGAATCAAATGAAAGTTAAACACATACAAACAAAGCTATTTGAATCAAATGAAAGTCAAACACATTCAAACAAAGCTATTTGAATCAAATGAGAGTCAAATACATTCAAACAAAGCTAATTAAATCAAACAAAAGTCTAATACATTCTACAAAGCTAATTGAATTAAATTAAAGTCAAACACATTCAAACAAAGCTAATTGAATTAAATGAAACTCAAACACATTCAAACAAAGATTTCGAATCAAATGAAAGTCAAATACATTCTACAAAGCTAATTGAATCAAAGGAAAGTCAAACACATTCAAATAAAGCTATTTCAATCAAATGAAAGTAAAATACATTCTACAAAGCTAATTGTATCAAATGAAAGTCAAAACACAATCAAATAAAGCTATTTGAGTCAAATGAAATTCAAACACATTCAAACAAAGTTGTTTAAATTAAATGAAAGTCAAATGTATTCTACAAAGCTAATTGAATCAAATGAAAGTTAAACGCATTCAAACAAAGCTATTTGAATCAAATGAAAGTCAAACACATTCAAACAAAGCAAATTGAATCAAATGAAAGTCAAACACATTCAAACAAAGCTAATTGAATCAAACGAAGTCAAACACATTCAAAACAAAGATTTCGAATCAAATGAATCAAATACATTCTACAAAGCTAATTGAATCAAAAGAAATTAAAACACATTCAAACAAAGCTATTTGAATCAAATGAGAGTCAAATAAATTCAAACAAAGCTAATTAAATCAAATAAAAGTAAAATACATTCTACAAAGCTAATTAAATCAAATGAAAGTCAAACACATTCAAACAAAGCCTTTTAAATCAAATGAAAGACAAACACATTCAAAAAGAGCTTTTTAATTTAAATGAAAGTCAAATACATTCAAACAAAGCTATATAAATCAAATGAAAGTAAAAATGCATTCTACAAAGCTAATTGAATAAATGAAATTAAAACACATTCAAATAAAGCTATTTGAATCAAATGACAGTCAAATACATTCTACAAAGCTAATTGAATCAATTGAAAGTCAAACACATTCAAACAAAGCTATTTGAATCAAATGAAAATCAAATACATTCTACAAAGCTAATTAAAACAAATGAAAGTCAAACACATTCAAACAAAGCTAATTGAATCAAATGAAAGTCAAACACATTCAAACAAAGCTATTTTAATTAAATGAATGTCAAATACATTCTACAAAGCTAATTGAATCAAATGAAAGTCAAACACATTCAAACAAAGCTATTTGAATCAAATGAAAGTCAAATACATTCAACAAAGCTAAGTGAATCAAATGAAAGTCAAACACATTCAAACAAAGCAAATTGAATCAAATGAAAGTCAAACACATTCAAACAAAGCTAATTGAATCAAATGAAAGTCAAACACATTCAAACAAAGATTTCGAATCAAATGAAAATCAAATACATTCTACAAAGCTAATTGAATCAAAGAAATTCAAACACATTCAAACAAAGCTATTTGAATCAAATGAGAGTCAAATAAATTCAAACAAAGCTAATTAAATCAAATAAAAGTAAAATACATTCTACAAAGCTAATTGAATCAAATGAAAGTCAAACACATTCAAACAAAGCTAATTGAATCAAATGAAAGTCAACCACATTCAAACAAAGATATTGAATCAAATAAAAGTCAAATACATTCTACAAAGCTAATTGAATCAAATGAAAGTCAAACACATTCAAATAAAGCTATTTGAATCAAATAAAAGTCAAATACATTCTACAAAGCTAATTGAATCAAATGAAAGTCAAACATATTCAAACAAAGCTATTTGAATCAAATAAGAGTCAAATAAATTCAAACAACACTAATTAAATCAAATAAAAGTAAAATACATTCTACAAGCTAATTGAATCAAATGAAAGTCAAGCACATTCAAACAAAGCCTTTTAAATCAAATGAAAGTCAAACACATTCAAAAAAAAGCTTTTTAATTTAAGTGAAAGTCAAACACATTCAAACAAAGCTATATAAATCAAATGAAAGTGAAATGCAGTCTACAAAGTAAATTGATCTAAATGAAATTCAAATACATTCAAACAAAGCTATTTGAATCAAGTGATAGTCAAACACATTCTACAAAGCTAATTGAATCAATTGAAAGTCAAACACATTCAAACAAAGCTATTTGAATCAAATGAAAGTCAAATACATTCTACAAAGCTAATTGAATCAAATGAAAGTCAAACACATTCAAACAAAGCTAATTGAATCAAATGAATATCAAACACATTCAAACAAAGCTATTTTAATTAAATGAATGTCAAATACATTCCACAAAGCTAATTGAATCAAATGAAAGTCAAACACATTTAAACAAAGCTATTTGAAGAAAATGAATTTCAAATACATTCTACAAAGCAAATTGAATCAAATGAAAGTCAAACACAGTCAAACAACGTTATTTGATTCAAATGAAAGTCAAATACATTCTACAAAGCTAATTGAATCAAATGAAAGTCAAACACATTAAAACAAAGCTAATTAAATCAAATAAAAGTCAAATACATTCTACAAAGCTAATTGAATCATATAAAAGTCTAACACATTCAAACAAAGCTAATTGAATCAAATGGAAGTCAAATACATTCTACAAAGCTAATTGAATTAAATTAAAGTCAAACATATTCAAAATAAGCTAATTGAATTTAATGAAGGTTAAACACATTCAAACAAAGCTTTCGAATCAAGTGAAAGTCAAATACGTTCTACAAAGCTAATTGAAACAAATGAAAGTCAAACACATTCAAACAAAGCTAATTGAATCAAATGAAAGTCAAACACATTCAAACAAAGCTAATTGAATCAAATGAAAGTCAAACACATTCAAACAAAGCTATTTTAATTAAATGAATGTCAAATACATTCTACAAAGCTAATTGAATCAAATGAAAGTCAAACACATTCAAACAAAGCTATTTGAATCAATTGAAAGTCAAATACATTCTACAAAGCTAATTGAATCAAATGAAAGTCAAACACATTCAAACAAAGCTAATTGAATCAAATGAAAGTCAAACACATTCAAACAAAGATTTCGAATCAAATGAAACTCAAATACATTCTACAAAGCTAATTGAATCAAATGAAATTCAGACACATTCAAACAAAGCTATTTGAATCAAATGAGAGTCAAATAAATTCAAACAAAGCTAATTAAATCAAATAAAAGTAAAATACATTCTACAAAGCTAATTGAATCAAATGAAAGTCAAACACATTCAAACAAAGCCTTATAAATCAAATGAAAGTCAAACACATTCAAAAAAAGCTTTTTAATTTAAATGAAAGTCAAACACATTCAAACAAAGCTATATAAATCAAATGAAAGTGAAATGCATTCTACAAAGCAAATTGAATTAAATGAAATTCAAACACATTCAAACAAAGCTATTTGAATCAAATGACAGTCAAATACATTCTACAAAGCTCATTGAATCAGTTGAAAGTCAAACACATTGAAACAAAGCTATTTGAATAAAATGAAAGTCAAATACATTCTACAAAGCTAATTGAATTAAATGAAAGTCAAACACATTCAAACAAAGCTAATTGAATCAAATAAAAGTCAAGCACATTCAAACAAAGCTATTTTAATCAAATGAAAGTCAAGTACATTCTACAAAGCTAATTGAATCAAATGAAAGTTAAACACATTCAAACAAAGCTACTTGAATCAAATGAAAGTCAAACACATTCAAACAAAGCTATTTGAATCAAATGAAAGTCAAATACATTAAAACAAAGCTAATTAAATCAAATAAAAGTCTAATACATTCTACAAAGCTAATTGAATTAAATTAAAGTCAAACACATTCAAACAAAGCTAATTGAATCAAATGAAAGTCAACCACATTCAAACAAAGATATTGAATCAAATAAAAGTCAAATACATTCTACAAAGCTAATTGAATCAAATGAAAGTCAAACACATTCAAATAAAGCTATTTGAATCAAATAAAAGTCAAATACATTCTACAAAGCTAATTGAATCAAATGAAAGTCAAACACATTCAAACAAAGCTATTTGAATCAAATAAGAGTCAAATAAATTCAAACAACACTAATTAAATCAAATAAAAGTAAAATACATTCTACAAAGCTAATTGAATCAAATGAAAGTCAAGCACATTCAAACAAAAGCCTTTTAAATCAAATGAAAGTCAAACACATTCAAAAAAAGCTTTTTAATTTAAGTGAAAGTCAAACACATTCAAACAAAGCTATATAAATCAAATGAAAGTGAAATGCATTCTACAAAGTAAATTGATCTAAATGAAATTCAAATACATTTAAACAAAGCTATTTGAATCAAATGACAGTCAAACACATTCTACAAAGCTAATTGAATCAATTGAAAGTCAAACACATTCAAACAAAGCTATTTGAATCAAATGAAAGTCAAATACATTCTACAAAGCTAATTGAATCAAATGAAATCAAACACATTCAAACAAAGCTAATTGAATCAAATGAATATCAAACACATTCAAACAAAGCTATTTTAATTAAATGAATGTCAAATACATTCCACAAAGCTAATTGAATCAAATGAAAGTCAAACACATTCAAACAAAGCTATTTGAAGAAAATGAATTTCAAATACATTCTACAAAGCAAATTGAATCAAATGAAAGTCAAACACAGTCAAACAACGTTATTTGATTCAAATGAAAGTCAAATACATTCTACAAAGCTAATTGAATCAAATGAAAGTCAAACACATTAAAACAAAGCTAATTAAATCAAATAAAAGTCAAATACATTCTACAAAGCTAATTGAATCATATAAAAGTCTAACACATTCAAACAAAGCTAATTGAATCAAATGGAAGTCAAATACATTCTACAAAGCTAATTGAATTAAATTAAAGTCAAACATATTCAAAATAAGCTAATTGAATTTAATGAAAGTTAAACACATTCAAACAAAGCTTTCGAATCAAGTGAAAGTCAAATACGTTCTACAAAGCTAATTGAAACAAATGAAAGTCAAACACATTCAAACAAAGCTAATTGAATCAAATGAAAGTCAAAACACATTCAAACAAAGCTAATTGAATCAAATGAAAGTCAAACACATTCAAACAAAGCTATTTTAATTAAATGAATGTCAAATACATTCTACAAAGCTAATTGAATCAAATGAAAGTCAAACACATTCAAACAAAGCTATTTGAATCAATTGAAAATCAAATACATTCTACAAAGCTAATTGAATCAAATGAAAGTCAAACACATTCAAACAAAGCTAATTGAATCAAATGAAAGTCAAACACATTCAAACAAAGATTTCGAATCAAATGAAAATCAAATACATTCTACAAAGCTAATTGAATCAAATGAAATTCAGACACATTCAAACAAAGCTATTTGAATCAAATGAGAGTCAAATAAATTCAAACAAAGCTAATTAAACAAATAAAAGTAAAAATACATTCTACAAAGCTAATTGAATCAAATGAAAGTCAAACACATTCAAACAAAGCCTTATAAATCAAATGAAAGTCAAACACATTTCAAAAAAAGCTTTTTAATTTAAATGAAAGTCAAACACATTCAAACAAAGCTATATAAATCAAATGAAAGTGAAATGCATTCTACAAAGCAAATTGAATTAAATGAAATTCGAACACATTCAAACAAAGCTATTTGAATCAAATGACAGTCAAATACATTCTACAAAGCTCATTGAATCAGTTGAAAGTCAAACACATTGAAACAAAGCTATTTGAATAAAATGAAAGTCAAATACATTCTACAAAGCTAATTGAATTAAATGAAAGTCAAACACATTCAAACAAAGCTAACTGAATCAAATGAAAGTCAAACACATTCAAACAAAGCTATTTTAATTAAATGAATGTCAAATAAAGTCTACAAAGCTAATTGAATCAAATATAAGTCAAACACATTCAAACAAAGCTATATAAATCAAATGAAAGTGAAATGCATTCTACAAAGCAAATTGAATTAAATGAAATTCAAACACATTCAAACAAAGCTATTTGAATCAAATGACAGTCAAATACATTCTACAAAGCTCATTGAATCAGTTGAAAGTCAAACACATTGAAACAAAGCTATTTGAATAAAATGAAAGTCAAATACATTCTACAAAGCTAATTGAATTAAATGAAAGTCAAACACATTCAAACAAAGCTAATTGAATCAAATAAAAGTCAAGCACATTCAAACAAAGCTATTTTAATCAAATGAAAGTCAAGTACATTCTACAAAGCTAATTGAATCAAATGAAAGTTAAACACATTCAAACAAAGCTACTTGAATCAAATGAAAGTCCAACACATTCAAACAAAGCTATTTGAATCAAATGAAAGTCAAATACATTAAAACAAAGCTAATTAAATCAAATAAAAGTCTAATACATTCTACAAAGCTAATTGAATTAAATTAAAGTCAAACACATTCAAACAAAGCTAATTGAATCAAATGAAAGTCAACCACATTCAAACAAAGATATTGAATCAAATAAAAGTCAAATACATTCTACAAAGCTAATTGAATAATATGAAAGTCAAACACATTCAAATCAAGCTATTTTGAATCAAATAAAAGTCAAATACATTCTACAAAGCTAATTGAATCAAATGAAAGTCAAACACATTCAAACAAAGCTATTTGAATCAAATAAGAGTCAAATAAATTCAAACAACACTAATTAAATCAAATAAAAGTAAAAATACATTCTACAAAGCTAATTGAATCAAATGAAAGTCAAGCACATTCAAACAAAGCCTTTTAAATCAAATGAAAGTCAAACACATTCAAAAAAAGCCTTTTAATTTAAGTGAAAGTCAAACACATTCAAACAAAGCTATATAAATCAAATGAAAGTGAAATGCATTCTACAAAGTAAATTGATCTAAATGAAATTCAAATACATTCAAACAAAGCTATTTGAATCAAATGACAGTCAAACAACATTCTACAAAGCTAATTGAATCAATTGAAAGTCAAACACATTCAAACAAAGCTATTTGAATCAAATGAAAGTCAAATACATTCTACAAAGCTAATTGAATCAAATGAAAGTCAAACACATTCAAACAAAGCTAATTGAATCAAATGAATATCAAACACATTCAAACAAAGCTATTTTAATTAAATGAATGTCAAATACATTCCACAAAGCTAATTGAATCAAATGAAAGTCAAACACATTCAAACAAAGCTATTTGAAGAAAATGAATTTCAAATACATTCTACAAAGCAAATTGAATCAAATGAAAGTCAAACACAGTCAAACAACGTTATTTGATTCAAATGAATGTCAAATACATTCTATAAAGCTAATTGAATCAAATGAAAGTCAAACACATTAAAAACAAAGCTAATTAAATCAAATAAAAGTCAAATACATTCTACAAAGCTAATTGAATCATATAAAAGTCTAACACATTCAAACAAAGCTAATTGAATCAAATGGAAGTCAAATACATTCTACAAAGCTAATTGAATTAAATTAAAGTCAAACATATTCAAAATAAGCTAATTGAATTTAATGAAAGTTAAACACATTCAAACAAAGGTTTCGAATCAAGTGAAAGTCAAATACGTTCTACAAAAGCTAATTGAAACAAATGAAAGTCAAAACACATTCAAACAAAGCTAATTGAATCAAATGAAAGTCAAACACATTCAAACAAAGCTAATTGAATCAAATGAAAGTCAAACACATTCAAACAAAGCTATTTTAATTAAATGAATGTCAAATACATTCTACAAAGCTAATTGAATCAAATGAAAGTCAAACACATTCAAAACAAAGCTATTTGAATCAATTGAAAGTCAAATACATTCTACAAAGCTAATAGAATCAAATGAAAGTCAAACACATTCAAACAAAGCTAATTGAATCAAATGAAAGTCAAAACACATTCAAACAAAGATTTCGAATCAAATGAAAATCAAATACATTCTACAAAGCTAATTGAATCAAATGAAATTCAGACACATTCAAACAAAGCTATTTGAATCAAATGAGAGTCAAATAAATTCAAACAAAGCTAATTAAATCAAATAAAAGTAAAATACATTCTACAAAGCTAATTGAATTAAATGAAAGTCAAACACATTCAAACAAAGCCTTATAAATCAAATGAAAGTCAAACACATTCAAAAAAAGCTTTTTAATTTAAATGAAAGTCAAACACATTCAAACAAAAGCTATATAAATCAAATGAAAGTGAAATGCATTCTACAAAGCAAATTGAATTAAATGAAATTTCAAACACATTCAAACAAAGCTATTTGAATCAAAATGACAGTCAAATACATTCTACAAAGCTCATTGAATCAGTTGAAAGTCAAACACATTGAAACAAAGCTATTTGAATTAAAATGAAAGTCAAATACATTCTACAAAGCTAATTGAATTAAATGAAAGACAAACACATTCAAACAAAGCTAATTGAATCAAATGTAAGTCAAACACATTCAAACAAAGCTATTTTAATTAAATGAATGTCAAATAAAGTCTACAAAGCTAATTGAATCAAATATAAGTCAAACACATTCAAACAAAGCTATTTGAAGCAAATGAAAGTCAAATACATTCTACAAAGCAAATTGAAACAAATGAAAGTCAAACACAGTCAAACAAAGTTATTTGACTCAAATGAAAGTCAAATACATTCTACAAAGCTAATTGAATTAAATGAAAATCAAACACATTCAAACAAAGCTATTTGAATCAAATGAACGTCAAATACATTCTACAAAGCTAATTGAATCAAATGAAAGTCAAACACATTCAAACAAAGCTATTTGAATCAATTGAAAGTCAAAGATATTCTACAAAGCTGATGGAATCAAATGAATATCAAACACATTCAAACAAAGCTATTTGAATCAAATGAAAGTCAAATACGTTCTACAAAGCTAATTGTATCAAATGTAAGTCAAACGCAATCAAATAAAGCTATTTGAGTCAAATGAAAGTCAAACACATTCAAACAAAGTTCTTTAAATTAAATGAAAGTGAAATGTATTCTACAAAGCTAATTGAATCAAATGAAAGTTAAACGCATTCAAACAAAGCTATTTGAATCAAATGAAAGTCAAATACATTCAACAAAGCTAATTGAATCAAATCAAAGTCAAAACACATTCAAATAAAGCTAATTGAATCAAATGAAAGTCAAGCACATTCAAACAAAGCTATTTTAATCAAATGAAAGTCAAATACATTCTACAAAGCTAATTGAACCAAATGGAAAGTCAAACACATTCAAACAAAGCTATTTGAATCAAATAAAAGTCAAACACATTCAAAACAAAGCTATTTGAATCAAATGAGAGTCAAATTACATTCAAAACAAAGCTAATTAAATCAAATAAAAGTCTAATACATTCTACAAAGCTAATTGAATCAATTGAAAGTCAAACACATTTAAACAAAGCTATTGGAATTAAATTAAAGTCAAACACATTCAAACAAAGCTAATTGAATTAAATGAAAGTCTAACACATTCTACAAAGCTAATTGAATCAAATGAAAGTCAAACACATTCAAACAAAGCTATTTGAATCAAATCAGAGTCAAATAAATTCAAACAAAGCTAATTAAATAAAATAAAAGTAAAATACATTCTACAAAGCTAATTGAATCAATGAAAGTAAAACACATTCAAACAAAGTCTTTTAAATCAAATGAAAGTCAAAACACATTTCAAAAAAAAGCTTTTTAATTTAAATGAAAGTCAAACACATTCAAACAAAGCTATATAAATCAAATGAAAGTGAAATGCATTCTACAAAGCTAATTGAATCAAATGAAAGTGAAACACATTCAAACAAAGCTATTTGAATCAAATGAGAGTCAAATACATTCAAACAAAGCTAATTAAATCAAATAAAAGTCAAATACATTCTACAAAGCTAATTGAATCAAATGAAAGTCAAACACATTTAAACAAAGCTATTTGAATCAAATGAAAGTCAAACACATTCAAACAAAGCTAATTGAATCAAATGAAAAGTCAAACACATTCAAACGAAACTATTTTAATTAAATGAATGTCAAATACATTCTACAAAGCTAATTGAATCAAATGAAAGTCAAAACACATTCAAACAGAGCTATTTGAAGAAAATGAAAGTCAAATACATTCTACAAAGCAAATTGAAACAAATGAAAGTCGAACACAGTCAAACAAAGTTATTTGACTCAAATGAAAGTGAAATACATTCTACAAAGCTAATTGAATCAAATGAAAGTCAAACACATTCAAACAAAGCTATTTGAATCAAATGAGAGTCAAATACATTCAAACAAAGCTAATTAAATCAAATAAAAGTCAAATACATTCTACAAAGCTAATTGAATCAAATGAAAGTCAAACACATTAAAACAAAGCTAATTAAATCAAATAAAAGTCAAATACATTCTACAAAGCTAATTGAATCATATAAAAGTCTAACACATTCAAACAATGCTAATTGAATCAAATGGAAGTCAAATACATTCTACAAAGCTAATTGAATTAAATTAAAGTCAAACATATTCAAAATAAGCTAATTGAATTTAATGAAAGTTAAACACATTCAAACAAAGGTTTCGAATCAAGTGAAAGTCAAATACGTTCTACAAAGCTAATTGAAACAAATGAAAGTCAAACACATTCAAACAAAGCTAATTGAATCAAATGAAAGTCAAACACATTCAAACAAAGCTAATTGAATCAAATGAAAGTCAAACACATTCAAACAAAGCTATTTTAATTAAATGAATGTCAAATACATTCTACAAAGCTAATTGAATCAAATGAAAGTCAAACACATTCAAACAAAGCTATTTGAATCAATTGAAAGTCAAATACATTCTACAAAGCTAATTGAATCAAATGAAAGTCAAACACATTCAAACAAAGCTAATTAAATCAAATGAAAGTCAAACACATTCAAACAAAGATTTCGAATCAAATGAAAATCAAATACATTCTACAAAGCTAATTGAATCAAATGAAAATTCAGACACATTCAAACAAAAGCTATTTGAAACAAATGAGAGTCAAATAAATTCAAACAAAGCTAATTAAATCAAATAAAAGTAAAATACATTCTACAAAGCTAATTGAATCAAATGAAAGTCAAACACATTCAAACAAAGCCTTTTAAATCAAATGAAAGTCAAACACATTCAAAAAAAAGCTTTTTAATTTAAATGAAAGTCAAACACATTCAAACAAAAGCTATATAAATCAAATGAAAGTGAAATGCATTCTACAAAGCAAATTGAATTAAATGAAATTCAAACACATTCAAACAAACCTATTTGAATCAAATGACAGTCAAATACATTCTACAAAGCTCATTGAATCAGTTGAAAGTCAAACACATTGAAACAAAGCTATTTGAATAAAATGAAAGTCAAATACATTCTACCAAAGCTAATTGAAATAAATAAAAGTCAAATACATTCAAACAAAGCTAATTGAATTAAATGAAAGTCAAACACATTCAAACAAAGCTATTTTAATTAAATGAATGTCAAATAAAGTCTTACAAAGCTAATTGAATCAAATGAAAGTCAAACACATTCAAACAAAGCTATTTGAAGCAAATGAAAGTCAAATACATTCCACAAAGCAAATTGAAACAAATGAAAGTCAAACACAGTCAAACAAAGTTATTTGACTCAAATGAAAGGTCAAATACATTCTACAAAGCTAATTGAATCAAATGAAAATCAAACACATTCAAACAAAGCTATTTATATCAAATGAAAGTCAAATACATTCTACAAAGCTAATTGAATCAAATGAAAGTCAAAACACATTCAAACAAAGCTATTTGAATCAATTGAAAGTCAAAGATATTCTACAAAGCTGATGGAATCAAATGAATATCAAACACATTCAAACAAAAGCTATTTGAATCAAATGAAAGTCAAATACGTTCTACAAAGCTAATTGTATCAAATGTAAGTCAAACGCAATCAAATAAAGCTATTTGAGTCAAATGAAAGTCAAACACATTCAAACAAAGTTGTTTAAATTAAATGAAAGTGAAATGTATTCTACAAAGCTAATTGAATCAAATGAAAGTTAAACGCATTCAAACAAAGCTATTTGAATCAAATGAAAGTCAAATACATTCAACAAAGCTAATTGAATCAAATGAAAGTCAAACACATTCAAACAAAGCTAATTGAATCAAATGAGAGTCAAGCACATTCAAACAAATCTATTTTAATCAAATGAAAGTCAAATACATTCTACAAAGCTAATTGAACCAAATGAAAGTCAAACACATTCAAACAAAGCTATTTGAATCAAATAAAAGTCAAACACATTCAAACAAAGCTATTTGAATCAAATGAGAGTCAAATACATTCAAACAAAGCTAATTAAATCAAATAAAAGTCTAATACATTCTACAAAGCTAATTGAATCAATTGAAAGTCAAACACATTTAAACAAAGCTATTGGAATTAAATTAAAGTCAAACACATTCAAACAAAGCTATTTGAATTAAATGAAAGTCAAACACATTCTACAAAGCTAATTGAATCAAATGAAACTCAAACACATTCAAACAAAGCTATTTGAATCAAATCAGAGTCAAATAAATTCAAACAAAGCTAATTAAATAAAATAAAAGTAAAATACTTTCTACAAAGCTAATTGAATCAAATGAAAGTAAAACACATTGAAACAAAGTCTTTTAAGTCAAATGAAAGTCAAACACATTCAAAAAAAAGCTTTTTAATTTAAATGAAAGTCAAACACATTCAAACAAAGCTATATAAATCAAATGAAAGTGAAATGCATTCTACAAAGCTAATTGAATCAAATGAAAGTGAAACACATTCAAACAAAGCTATTTGAATCAAATGAGAGTCAAATACATTCAAACAAAGCTAATTAAATCAAATAAAAATCAAATACATTCTACAAAGCTAATTGAATCAAATGAAAGTCAAACACATTCAAACAAAGCTATTTGAATCAAATGAAAGTCAAACACATTCAAACAAAGCTAATTGGATCAAATGAAAGTCAAACACATTCAAACGAAGCTATTTTAATTAAATGAATGTCAAATACATTTTACAAAGCTAATTGAATCAAATGAAAGTCAAACACATTCAAACAGAGCTATTTGAAGAAAATGAAAGTCAAATACATTCTACAAAGCAAATTGAAACAAATGAAAGTCGAACACAGTCAAACAAAGTTATTTGACTCAAATGAAAGTCAAATACATTCTACAAAGCTAATTGAATCAAATGAAAGTCAAACACATTCAAACAAAGCTATTTGAATCAAATGAGAGTCAAATACATTCAAACAAAGCTAATTAAATCAAATAAAAGTCAAATACATTCTACAAAGCTAATTGAATCAAATGAAAGTCAAACACATTCAAACAAAGCTATTTGAATCAAATGAGAGTCAAATACATTCAAACAAAGCTAATTAAATCAAATAAATGTCAAATACATTCTACAAAGCTAATTGAATCAAATGAAAGTCAAACACATTCAAACAAAGCTATTTGAATCAAACGAAAGTCAAATACATTCTACAAAGCAAATTGAAACAAATGAAAGTCAAACATAGTCAAACAAAGTTATTTGACTCAAATGAAAGTCAAATACATTCTACAAAGCTAATTGAATCAAATGAAAATCAAACACATTCAAACAAAGCTATTTAAATCAAATGAAAGTCAAATACATTCTACAAAGCTAATTGAATCAAATGAAAGTCAAACACATTCAAACAAAGCTATTTGAATCAATTGAAAGTCAAAGATATTCTACAAAGCTGATGGAATCAAATGAATATCAAACACATTCAAACAAAGCTATTTGAATCAAATGAAAGTCAAATACGTTCTACAAGCTAATTGTATCAAATGTAAGTCAAACGCAATCAAATAAAGCTATTTGAGTCAAATTAAAGTCAAGTCAAACGCAATCAAATAAAGCTATTTGAGTCAAATTAAAGTCAAACACATTCAAAAACAAAGTTGTTTAAATTAAATGAAAGTGAAATGTATTCTACAAAGCTAATTGAATCAAATGAAAGTTAAACGCATTCAAACAAAGCTATTTCAATCAAATGAAAATCAAACACATTCAAACAAAGCTATTTAAATCAAATGAAAGTCAAATACATTCAACAAAGCTAATTGAATCAAATGAAAGTCAAACACATTCAAACAAAGCTAATTGAATCAAATGAAAGTCAAGCACATTCAAACAAAGCTTTTTTAATCAAATGAAAGTCAAATACATTCTACAAAGCTAATTGAACCAAATGAAAGTCAAACACATTCAAACAAAGCTATTTGAATCAAATAAAAGTCAAACACATTCAAACAAAGCTATTTGAATCAAATGAGAGTCAATACATTCAAACAAAGCTAATTAAATCAAATAAAAGTCTAATACATTCTACAAAGCTAATTGAATCAATTGAAAGTCAAACACATTTAAACAAAGC
>NW_018743760.1:0-31319 GCF_001683475.1 Chenopodium quinoa
GGCATTCTAACAAACCTAATTGAATCAAATGAAAGTCAACCACATTCAAACAAAGCTAATTGAATCAAATGAAAGTTAACCACATTCAAACAAAGCTAATTAAATCAAGTGAAAATCAAACACATTCAAACAAAGCTTTTTGAATCAAAAGAAAGTCAAATGATTTCAAAAAAGCTAATTGAATCAAGTGAAAGTCAAACAAATTCAAACATAGCTTTTTGAATCAAATGATTGTCAAATGCATTCAACGATACTAATTGAATCATATGAAAGTCAAAACATTCAAACAAATCTTTTTGAATCAAATGAAAGTCAAATGCATTCAACAGATCAAATTAAATCAATTAAAAGCCAACCACTTTCAAACAAAGCTAATTAAATCCAATGGAAGTCAAACACGTTCAAACAATGCTATCTGAATCAAATAAAAGTCAAATGCATTCAAAAAAGATAATTAAATCAAACGAAAGTAAACATTCAGACAAAGCTAATTGCATCAAATGAAAGTCAAAAACATTCAAACAAAGCTAATTAAATCATATGAAAGTCCAAAGAATTCAAACAAAGCTTTTTGAATCAAATGATTGTCAAATGCATTTAACGAGGCTAATTGAATCATATGACAGTCAAACAAAACTTTTTGAATCAAATGAAAGTCAAATGCATTCAGACAAAGCAAATTGACTCAATTGAAAGTTAACCACATTCAAGCAAAGCTAATTGAATCAAATGAAAGTCAAACACATTTAAACAAAGCTATTTGAACCAAATGAAAGTCAAACACATTCAAGAAATGCTATTTGAATCAAATGAAAGTCAAACGCATTCAAAAAAGGTATTTAAATCAAGTGAAATCAAAATCATTCAAACAAAGCTATTTGAATCAAATTAAAGTCAAACACATTCAAACAAAGCTTTTTGAATTAAATGAAAGTCAAATGCATTAAACAAAGCTATTGATTCAAATGAAAGTCAATCACATTCAAACAAAGCTAATTTAATCAAATGAAAATCAAAACACATTCAAACAAAGCTTTTTCAATCAAATGAAATTCAAATGCATTCAAAATAGCGATTTAAATCAAGTGAAAGTCAAACAAAGCTTTTTGAATCAAATGATTGTCAAATCCGTTCAACGATGCTAATTGAATCATATGAAAGTCAAGCACATTCAAACAAATCTTTTTGAATCAACTGAAAGTCAAATGCAATTAAAAAAAAGTAATTAAATCAAGTGAAAGTCAATTACATTTAAACAAAGCTTTTTAAATCAAATGAAAGTTAAATGCATTCAAAAAAGCTAATTGAATCAAGTGAAAGTCTAGGTAATTCAAACAAAGCTTTTTGAATCAAATGACTGTCAAATGTGTTCAACGATGCTAATTGAATCAAATGAAAGTCAAACACAATCAAACAAAGCTTTTTGAATCAAATGAAAGTAATATGCATTCAAACAAAGCTTTTTCAATCAAATGAAATTCAAATGCATTCAAAATAGCGATTTGAATCAAGTGAAAGTCAAACAAAGCTTTTTGAATCAAATGATTGTCAAATGCATTCAACGATACTAATTGAATCATATGAATGTCAAACACATTCAAACAAATCTTTTTGAATCAAATGAAAGTCAAATGCATTCAACATATCAAATTGAATCAATTAAAAGCCAACCACATTCAAACAAAGCTAATTAAAATCCAATGGAAGGCAAACACATTCAAACAAAGCTATTTTAATCAATGAAAGTCAAACACATTCAAACAATGCTATCTGAATCAAATGAAAGTCAAATGCATTCAAAAAAGATAATTAAATCAAACGAAAGTTAAACACAATCAAACAAAGCTAATTGCATCAAATGAAAGTCAAAAACATTCAAACAAAGCTAATTAAATCATATGAAAGTCAAATGCTTTCAAAAAAGCTAAATTGAATCAAGTAAAAGTCCAAAGAATTCAAACGAAGCTTTTTGAATCAAATGATTGTCAAAGCATTCAACGAGGCTAATTGAATCATATGACAGGCAAACAAAACCTTTTGAATCAAATGAAAGTCAAATGCATTCAATAAAGCAAATTGACTCAATTGAAAGTTAACCACATTCAAGCAAAGCTTAATTGAATCAAATGAAAGTCAAACACATTTAAACAAAGCTATTTGACCCAAAATGAAAGTCAAACACATTCACGAAATGCTATTTGAATCAAATGAAAGTCAAACGCATTCAAAAAAGGTATTTAAATCAAGTGAAAGTCAAAATCATTCAAACAAAGCTATTTGAATCAAATTAAAGTCAAACACATTCAAACAAAGCTTTTTGAATTAAATGAAAGTCAAATGCATTAAACAAAGCTTATTGATTCAAATGAAAGTCAATCACATTCAAACAAAGCTTCATTTACTCAAATGAAAATCAAACACATTCAAACAAAGCTTTTTCAATCAAATGAAAATTCAAATGCATTCAAAATAGCGATTTAAATCAAGTGAAAGTCAAACAAAGCTTTTTGAATCAAATGATTGTCAAATCCGTTCAACGATGCCTAATTGAATCATATGAAAGTCAAGCACATTCAAACAAATCTTTTTGAATCAACTGAAAGTCAAATGCAATTAAAAAAAAGTAATTAAATCAAGTGAAAGTCAATTACATTTAAACAAAGCTTTTTAAATCAAATGAAAGTTAAATGCATTCAAAAAAGCTAATTGAATCAAGTGAAAGTCTAGGTTAATTCAAACAAAGCTTTTTGAATCAAAATGACTGTCAAATGTGTTCAACGATGCTAATTGAATCAAATGAAAGTCAAACACAATCAAACAAAGCTTTTTTGAATCAAATGAAAGTAATATGCATTCAAACAAAGCTTTTTCAATCAATAAAATTCAAATGCATTCAAAATAGCGATTTGAATTAAAGTGAAAGTCAAACAAAGCTTTTTTGAATCAAATGATTGTCAAATGCATTCAACGATACTAATTGAATCATATGAATGTCAAAACACATTCAAACAAAATCTTTTTGAATCAAATGAAAGTTAAATGCATTCAACATATCAAATTGAATCAATTAAAAAGCCAACCACATTCAAACAAAGCTAATTAAATCCAATGGAAGGCAAACACATTCAAACAAAGCTATTTTAATCAAATGAAAGTCAAACACATTCAAACAATGCTATCTGAATCAAATGAAAGTCAAATGCATTCAAAAAAGATAATTAAATCAAACGAAAGTTAAACACAATCAAACAAAGCTAATTGCATCAAATTAAAGTCAAAATCATTCAAACAAAGCTAATTAAATCATATAAAAGTCAAAAGCTTTCAAAAAAGCTAATTGAATCAAGTAAAAGTCCAAAGAATTCAAACAAAGCTTTTTAAATCAAATGATTGTCAAATGCATTCAACGAGGCTAATTGAATCAATATGACAGTCAAACAAAACTTTTTGAATCAAATGAAAGTCAAATGCATTCAACAAAGCAAATTGACTCAATTGAAAGTTAACCACATTCAAGCAAATCTAATTGAATCAAATTAAAGTCAAACACATTTAAACAAAGCTATTTGAACCAAATGAAAGTCAAACACATTCAAGAAATGCTATTTGAATCAAATAAAAGTCAAACGCATTCAAAAAAGGTATTTAAATCAAGTGAAAGTAAAAAACATTCAAACAAAGCTATTTGAATCAAATTAAAGTCAAACACATATAAACAAAGCTTTTTGAATTAAATGAAAGTCAAATGCATTAAACAAAGCTAATTGATTTCAAATGAAAGTCAATCACATTCAAACAAAGCTAATTTAATCAAATGAAAATCAAACACATTCAAACAAAGCTTTTTCAATCAAAATGAAATTCAAATGCATTCAAAATAGCGATTTGAATCAAGTGAAAGTGAAACAAAGCTTTTTGAATCAAATGATTGTCAAATCCATTCAACGATGCTAATTGAATCATATGAAAGTCAAGCACATTCAAACAAATCTTTTTTAATCAACTGAAAGTCAAATGCAATTAAAAAAAAGTAATTAAATCAAGTGAAAGTCAATTACATTTAAACAAAGCTTTTTTAAATCAAATGAAAGTTAAATGCATTCAAAAAGCTAATTGAATCAAGTGAAAGTCTAAAGTAATTCAAACAAAGCTTTTTGAATAAAATGACCGTCAAATGCGTTCAACGATGCTAATTGAATCAAATAAGAGTCAAACACAATCAAACAAAGCTTTTTGAATCAAATGAAAGTAATATGCATTCAAACAAAGCTTTTTCAATCAAATGAAATTTCAAATGCATTCAAAATAGCGATTTGAATCAAGTGAAAGTCAAACAAAGCTTTTTGAATCAAATGATTGTCAAATGCATTCAACGATACTAATTGAATCATATGAATGTCAAACACATTCAAACAAATCTTTTTGAATCAAATGAAAGTTAAATGCATTCAACATATCAAATTGAATCAATTAAAAGCCAACCACATTCAAACAAAGCTAATTAAATCCAATGGAAGGCAAACACATTCAAACAAAAGCTATTTGAATCAAATGAAAGTCAAACACATTCAAACAATGCTATCTGAATCAAATGAAAGTCAAATGCATTCAAAAAAGATAATTAAATCAAAACGAAAGTCAAACACATTCAGACAAAGCTAATTGCATCAAATTAAAGTCAAAAACATTCATACAAAGCTAATTAAATCATATGAAAGTCAAATGCTTTCAAAAAAGCTAATTGAATCAAGTAAAAGTCCAAAGAATTCAAACAAAGCTTTTTGAATCAAATGATTGTCAAATGCATTCAACGAGGCTAATTGAATCATATGACAGTCAAACAAAACTTTTTGAATCAAATGAAAGTCAAATGCATTCAACAAAGCAAATTGACTCAATTGAAAGTTAACCACATTCAAGCAAAGCTAATTGAATTAAATGAAAGTCAAACACATTTAAAACAAAGCTATTTGAACCAAATGAAAGTCAAACACATTCAAGAAATGCTATTTGAATCAAATGAAAGTCAAACGCATTCAAAAAAGGTATTTAAATCATGTGAAAGTCAAAATCATTCAAACAAAGCTATTTGAATCAAATTAAAGTCAAACACATTCAAACAAAGCTTTTTCAATTTAATGAAAGTCAAATGCATTAAACAAAGCTAATTGATTCAAATGAAATTCAATCACATTCAAACAAAGCTAATTTAATCAAATGAAAATCAAACACATTTAAACAAAGCTTTTTCAATCAAATGAAATTCAAATGCATTCAAAATACCGATTTGAATCAAGTGAAAGTCAAACAAAGCTTTTTGAATCAAACGATTGTCAAATCCGTTCAACGATGCCAATTGAATCATATGAAAGTCAAGCACATTCAAACAAATCTTTTTGAATCAACTGAAAGTCAAATGCAATTAAAAAAAAAGTAATTAAATCAAGTGAAAGTCAATTACATTTAAACAAAGCTTTTTAAATCAAATGAAAGTTAAATGCATTCAAAAAAGCTAATTGAATCAAGTGAAAGTCTAGGTAATTCAAACAAAGCTTTTTGAATCAAATGACTGTCAAATGTGTTCAACGATGCTAATTGAATCAAATGAAAGTCAAACACATTCAAACAAAGCTTTTTGAATCAAATGAAAGTCATATGCATTCAACAAAGCTAATTGAATCAAATGAAAGTCAATGGCATTCTAACAAACCTAATTGAATCAAACGAAAGTCAATGGCATTCTAACAAACCTAATTGAATCAAATGAAAGTCAACCACATTCAAACAAAGTCAATTGAATCAAATGAAAGTTAACCACATTCAAACAAAGCTAATTTAAATCAAGTGAAATTCAAACACATTCAAACAAAGCTTTTTGAATCCAAAGAAAGTCAAATGATTTCAAAAAAGCTAATTGAATCAAGTGAAAGTCAAACAAATTCAAACATAGCTTTTTGAATCAAATGATTGTCAAATGCATTCAACGATACTAATTGAATCATATGAAAGTCAAACACATTCAAACAAATCTTTTTGAATCAAATGAAAGTCAAATGCATAACACAGATCAAATTGAATCAATTAAAAGTCAACCACATTCAAACAAAGCTAATTAAATCCAATGGAAGGCAAGCACATTCAAACAAAGCTATTTGAATCAAATGAAAGTCAAACACATTCAAACAATGCTATCTGAATCAAATGAAAGTCAAATGCATTCAAAAAAGATAATTAAATCAAAACGAAAGCCAAACACATTTAGACAAAGCTAATTGCATCAAATGAAAGTAAAAAACATTCAAACAAAGCTAATTAAATCATATGAAAGTCAAATGCTTTCAAAAAAGCTAATAAAATCAAGTAAAATTCCAAAGAATTCAAACAAAGCTTTTTGAATCAAATGATTGTTAAATGCATTCAACGAGGCTAATTGAATCATATGACAGTCAAACAAAACTTTTTGAATCAAATGAAAGTCAAATGCATTCAACAAAGCAAATTGACTCAATTGAAAGTTAACCACATTCAAGCAAAGCTAATTGAATCAAATGAAAGTCAAACACATTTAAACAAAGCTATTTGAACCAAATGAAAGTCAAACACATTCAAGAAATGCTATTTGAATCAAATGAAAGTCAATCGCATTCAAAAAAGGTATTTAAATCAAGTGAAAGTCAAAATCATTCAAACAAAGCTATTTGAATCAAATTAAAGTCAAACACATTCAAACAAAGCTTTTTGAATTAAATGAAAGTCAAATGCATTAAACAAAGCTAATTGATTCAAATGAAAGTCAATCACATTCAAACAAAGCTAATTTAATCAAATGAAAATCAAACACATTCAAACAATGCTTTTTCAATCAAATGAAATTCAAATGCATTCAAAATAGCGATTTGGATCAAGTGAAAGTCAAACAAAGCTTTTTGAATCAAATGATTGTCAAATCCGTTCAACGATGCTAATTGAATCATATGAAAGTCAAGCACATTCAAACAAATCTTTTTGAATCAACTGAAAGTCAAATGCAATTACAAAAAAGTAATTAAATCAAGTGAAAGTCAATTACATTTAAACAAAGCTTTTTAAATCAAATGAAAGTTAAATGCATTCAAAAAAGCTAATTGAATCAAGTGAAAGTCTAGGTAATTCAAACAAAGTTTTTGAATCAAATGACTGTCAAATGCGTTCAACGATGCTAATTGAATCAAATGAAAGTCAAACACATTCAAACAAAGCTTTTTGAATCAAATGAAAGTCATATGCATTCAACAAAGCTAATTTAATCAAATGAAAGTCAATGGCATTCTAACAAACCTAATTGAATCAAACGAAAGTCAATGGCATTCTAACAAACCTAATTGAATCAAATGAAAGTCAACCACATTCAAACAAAGCTAATTGAATCAAATGAAAGTTAACCACATTCAAACAAAGCTAATTTAAATCAAGTGAAATTCAAACACATTCAAACAAAGCTTTTTGAATCCAAAGAAAGTCAAATGAGTTCAAAAAATCTAATTGAATCAAGTGAAAGTCAAACAAATTCAAACATAGCTTTTTGAATCAAATGATTGTCAAATGCATTCAACGATACTAATTGAATCATATGAAAGTCAAACACATTCAAACAAATCTTTTTGAATCAAATGAAAGTCAAATGCATTCAACAGATCAAATTGAATCAATTAAAAGTCAACCACATTCAAACAAAGCTAATTAAATCCAAAGGAAGGCAAACACATTCAAACAAAGCTATTTAAATCAAATGAAAGTCAAACACATTCAAACAATGCTATCTGAATCAAATGAAAGTCAAATGCATTCAAAAAAGATAATTAAATCAAAAAAAAGTCAAACACATTCAGACAAAGCTAATTGCATCAAATGAAAGTCAAAAACATTCAAACAAAGCTAATTAAATCATATGAAAGTCAAATGCTTTCAAAAAAGCTAATTGAATAAAGTAAAAGTCCAAAGAATTCAAACAAAGCTTTTTGAATCAAACGATTGTCAAATGCATTCAACGAGGCTAACTGAATCATATGACAGTCAAACAAAACTTTTTGAATCAAATGAAAATCAAATGCATTCAACAAAGCAAATTGACTCAATTGAAAGTTAACCACATTCAAGCAAAGCTAATTGAATCAAATGAAAGTCAAACACATTTAAACAAAGCTATTTGAACCAAATGATAGTCAAACACATTCAAGAAATGCTATTTGAATAAAATGAAAGTCAAACGCATTCAAAAAAGGTATTTAAATCAAGTGAAAGTCAAAATCATTCAAACAAAGCTATTTGAATCAAATTAAAGTCAAACACATTCAAACAAAGCTTTTTGAATTAAATGAAAGTCAAATGCATTAAACAAAGCTAATTGATTCAAATGAAAGTCAATCACATTCAAACAAAGCTAATTTAATCAAATGAAAATCAAACACATTCAAACAAAGCTTTTTCAATCAAATGAAATTCAAATGCATTCAAAATAGCGATTTGAATCAAGTGAAAGTCAAACAAAGCTTTTTGAATCAAATGATTGTCAAATCCGTTCAACGATGCTAATTGAATCATATGAAAGTCAAGCACATTCAAACAAAATCTTTTTGAATCAACTGAAAGTCAAATGCAATTAAAAAAAAGTAATTAAATCAAGTGAAAGTCAATTACATTTAAACAAAGCTTTTTAAATCAAATGAAAGTTAAATGCATTCAAAAAAGCTAATTGAATCAAGTGAAAGTCTAGGTAATTCAAACAAAGTTTTTTGAATCAAATGACTGTCAAATGCATTCAACGATGCTAATTGAATCAAATGAAAGTCAAACACATTCAAACAAAGCTTTTTGAATCAAATGAAAGTCATATGCATTCAACAAAGCTAATTGAATCAAATTAAAGTCAATGGCATTCTAACAAACCTAATTGAATCAAACGAAAGTCAATGGAATTCTAACAAACCTAATTGAATCAAATGAAAGTCAACCATGATTAGGGGATTTTGCTCCTACCAATCGGAATGCGCCACGTGGGCCAATCAGGACCTGCCAAGTGTCCCCTAGTTGGAACTGTCAGGGCTTGCCACGTGGCACGCGCTTATTCGTCCACCTTGGACATGTTATGTCACGACATGTGGCATACTCCATGCCTAATGGAGAAACCGGCCACCCAGGCCCAACTTTCGAGGGAAGCCCAATCGGCCCTAGGTTTACCTAAACCTAGGATGGGCACGTTTCCCAAGGTTATAAATACCTCCCATAATCCTCATTAAGGGGGAGGACAGAAACATTACGGAACACACTAATAACCGGCTGATCTCGCTAACAAAGCAGATTACCTACATTAAACACTTTCACCTAGAGAGACCTTATTACTTTAATTTCCGCATTAATTACTCCTTAATCAGGTACTAACTTGACCGTTGGAGGCGGAGCTCACAGGAGTCTCCGTTATTTTGCAGGTACAGGCGTCCGGTTCCAGTCTCGGAATTGTAACTCTCCCGCAGGACATCAGAAAACCCCGAAACATTTGGCGCCGTCTGTGGGGAGAGTACTTCAGAGATGGCATCCAAGTCTGTACCGACTCTTGAAGAGAGGCGTCCCCTAGACGACCCTCAAGTTCAGTCAGACCATGACACCGAAAGTGAATTTGAAGTTGAAACTCATACAGCTTCAGACGGGACCCTAAGGGCCCGACGTACCCGTCATACCGAAAGGAGGGAACGGGAGCATTTTCAAACAGGAAGCGAGCCAGCAGGCGCACCGCCTGTTCGGCAACAGCCGACTGATATGTCTGCTCCCATCACAAGGAACGAACTCATGACCTTCATGAGGGACTTCAAGGGAGAGATTCAAGAGTTGATCAACAAGAAACCGCCTGCTTCAGTCAAGGAGCAGTCGGCCAAGAAACCCTCTACTTCACTGAAGAGGAAGCCAGTTCAAGGGCGAGAGGCGACTCCTCATCCTAAATCTAGGAAGCGGGAGCCACCTGCCCTTGATTTCAAAAAATTCCGTTATCCTACAGGAAATAGGAAACCGGTTCGTCATATTCAGGCGGACGGGTCAAAGCAAACATTCACAGATGCTCGGCTACTGCTAGAGCAGAAGAAGAGTGACCGATTGTCAGAGTCGGCTTCTACTTCAAACTTTCAAGACAGTTTGCGAAATGCCTCGATGAGGCATACTCAGTCGTACCATGAGAGTCAGTCAGGTGGCACCTCCCGTCAGTCCGGCTTTCATAGTGCCCAGGCGGTACCAAACTTACCATTCGTGCCGCAACAACAGTATTTTATGCAGCCACCTCCATTTGGTGGACCTACAGCAAAAAACGTCCAACCTATGGACTGGCAGCTACGGTTGCTTAGACTTGGTGAACAGCCGTCGGCCTTCCCCAAGGAAATTACTGAAGCCGCTCAGCCGGCCAAAGTGAAAAAATGTACTAGTAGGCGCCTATGACGGCACTACTAACCCAGAAGACTATCTGATGGCATTCACCAACCTGATGTACCTTCAAGGGTTGGATGATCCCACTTGGTGCAAGTGTTTCCCAGCGACTCTCAAAGGAATCGCACAGCAATGGTTCGGCAACCTGCCGACTGGTTGTGTAAATAGCTTCAGGACGCTTGCTTACTTATTTGCCTCCAACTTCGCCATGAACATCCCTGCGAAGAAAACGACCCTTGATTTGGGAACAATTCAGCAGGGCGAGAAGGAGGGGCTTCGTTCTTACATCAGGCGGTTTAACCTGATGAGAATACAGATTCAAGGGTTACCGGATGAGGTAGCTTATACCGACTTTTTTAGAGGTCTCAAAGACGGGTCTACCTTCAAATTTGATTTGGTTCGAAAAAGGGTGGCGACTCTTCAAGAGGCCTTGATTGAAGCAGAAGCCTATATACAGGCGACTGATCTTTGTACGATAAAACAGTCGGACGGGAAAAGGTTCGACAAAAGAGAAGGACGACAGAAACAGTCGTCAAACAAAGATGAGAAAAGAAAAGAGGTCTGGGCGGCTGATTCCTCTAAACAGCCGGCCCAGAAAAAGAAAAAGAATTCAAACCATACTCCCCAAAGTATGCGTTTAACAAGGATAACCAGTTTATCCTAAAAGAAATCAAGGGACGGATCTCAATTGAGAAGCCGGTCCCCATGAAGGGTTCTGCAAACAACCGGAACCAAGATAAAATCTGTGCTTATCATGATGTCGTTGGTCATCACACCAATGACTGCATCAGTCTTATGCGGTACCTAGACCGCCTGGCTGAGCAAGGTGATCTTGACACTTATGTCCAGAAATCTACGGGGAACACTTCCTCAAAAAAGCTGTCGGCCAAAAAGAATCAACAGGGCGACAGCTCTGATACAGATGATGCAGTCGTCTACACCATTGCAGGCGGCTTCTCACGAGGCGGCCCCACTATTAGGGGCAACAAAGATAATATAAGGCGGTTAGATGTAAATTCCGTTCACCAAGAACGGCCGTCCAAATATACATTTCCTGAGATTGTCATCACTGAAGAGGATCTAGGAGGGGTAAGGGGCCGCATGACGACCCTCTCGTTATTGAATGTAAAGTGGCCAACCAGAGAGTTGGCCGAATCCTCATAGATACCGGGAGCTCCTCAGATCTCATTAGCAGCAAATGTCTGTCGAAACTGAAATATCAGACTGACTGCATACATCCCGCCTCCCACCCATTAGTAGGGTTTGGAGGAGGAGTCGTCCACCCACTGGGACGAGTAGATTTACCCATTCGCCTGGGCGAAAAAGGGGAAGGACGACACATGGTAGTCCGGTTCCTGGTAGTAAAAGAACTCTCGGCCTACAACATGATTCTGGGTCGACCAACCCTGAATAATTCCAAGGCTGTTATAATCCCGTCTCTTATGTTGCTCAAGTTTGAGAGGGATAATGGAACAGTCAGCTCCCTAAGGGGAAATCAGAGGATGGCCCGAGAGTGCTATCTCTCGGATGTCAAGCCCACTGTTATGGCCACTGGGTCAAGTGGAGAAAAAACAGACCTTGACAATGTCAAGGAGAGTGCGCCTGTTCAAGAAGCAGGCGGCAAAAAGAGAAAGGCGTCCCAGACAGAGTCCGCAAGAAAAGCAAGAAAATAGCAATCATTGGCAGAGGAGCGGCCGGATGAGTTCCGGCCTCAGCCGGCTGGTGAGCACGCGGACCTGATCTTAGACGACTCACGTCCTGAACGAACAGTCAAAGTTGGGACGACTGCTCTGAGAAACCTTGGTGACGACTTTCACAACCTATTGAAAGAATACAAGGACATCTTTGCATTTGAAGTCCATGAAATGCCAGGCATTAGTCCTGATCTGGCGGTACGTAAACTCGCCGTGGATCCGAAAAAGAAGCCGGTACGGCAAAAAAGCGGAACCATGGCGAAGAAAGAAGTCAGGCGGCAGCCGCCGAAGTTAAAAAATTACTTGATGCAGGGTTCATTCGGCAATGTTACTTCCCAGACTGGGTTGCAAATGTGGTGCTTGTTAAAAAGCCGAATGGCACCTGGCGAATGTGTGTAGACTACACAGACTTAAACAAGGCGTGCCCCAAAGACAGTTACCCTCTGCCTAAAATTGATAACCTGGTCGACTCAACAGCCGGCCATTCCTTGATGAGTTTCATGGACGCCTATTCTGGTTTCCATCAAATTCCCTTATGGAAGAAAGATCAGGAGAAGACGGCCTTCGTCACTGATCAAGGGTTATACTGTTACACGGTCATGCCGTTTGGTCTTAAGAATGCCCCGGCTACCTTCCAACGAATGATAAACACAGTGTTCTTTGATCAGATTGGGAGAAACGTCGAGGCATATATTGATGATATGATTGTCAAGACTAAACTTCAGAAAGATCATCTATCGGACCTCCGAGAAACTTTCGCCACACTCAGGCGGCACCATGTCATGCTCAATCCCAAGAAATGTGTATTTGGAGTTGAGTCTGGGAAATTTCTCGGATTCCTTATCAATCAGAGAGGAATAGAAGTGAACCCTGAGAAGGTGCAGGCGGTCATTGACATGCAGTCGCCTCGTACCATCCGAGAGGTTCAGAAGTTAACAGGTTGTCTGGCGGCCTTGGGAAGATTTCTAAGCCGATCAGGCGACAAATGCCTATACTTTTTCCAGGAAATAAAGAAAAAGGCAAGGTTTGAATGGGGGCCGGATGCTGAGGCCGCCTTCCAGAAATTAAAAGTTCACTTGCATTCCTTGCCGAGGCTGGTCAGCCCTTTGCCCAAAGAGGTTCTCTACATGAACCTGGCCGTCTCTGATCATGCGTTAAGCGCTGTTCTCCTTGCTGAAAGAGACGGCTGTCAGCTCCCTGTCTACTTTGTCAGTCATGTACTGAAAAATGCCGAGTTGAGGTATCCCTTAGTAGAGAAATTTGGTCTTGCACTCTTCATGGCTGTTAAAAAATTGAAGCCCTACTTTTTTGCACATGCAGTCGTCGTATATACAGACCAACCTATCAAGCGGCCACTGACCATCATGGAGTCGTCAGGCCGAATGATCAAATGGGCCATAGAAATACAGAGCCTCGAAGTTACTTTCGAGCCTAGAAAAGCAGTGAAGGGGCAAGCCTTCGCTGACTTTATTGTAGAGATGACTCGTCCTCCTGACTCTCAAGTTCCAGACCAAGTATGGAAGGTATATGTGGACGGAAGCTCTACTTCAAATGGTTGTGGAGCAGGCGTCATATGTCAGTCGCCAGAGGGCGACAGGTTCGAGTATGCTCTAAGCTTCAGTTTTCAGGCTTCAAACAATGAGGCAGAATATGAAGCTTTACTAGCCGGGATCCGCATGTGCAAGGCGACAGGGGCAAGAAAAATAGACACCTGTTCCGATTCACAATTGATAGTGAGTCAGTACAATGGCGAATACGAAGCAACCCATCCGGCCATGATCAAGTATTTACAGGCGGTCCGACAAGCAGTCGGCTCCCTTGAGGATTTCCATCTGATCCAAGTGCCGAGATCAGAAAACAACCAGGCGGATGCTCTGTCAAAATTAGCATCATCCGCCTCCTCAGATACTCCTCGAACTGTTTTTTTGGGAAGTAATGGAGAAGAGAAGCATCGAGGAAAACCCTATTGGAATCCTAGACAGAAGCTCAACCTGGATGGATTCGATCAGGGCATATCTGACAAACGGTACACTGCCGGATGATCCTCAACAGGCGGCAACACTGAAAAAACGAGCCTCCTGTTTTGAAATGATAAAGGGAGAACTTCACAAGAGGGGGTACCTTCAACCCTTCTTAAAGTGTGTTACTCCAGAAAAAAGACGAGAGATACTAGACGATCTTCACTCTGGTTACTGTGCTTCTCATATAGGCGGTAGGACGCTTGCTCAAAGGGCAAGGCGGCAGGGCTACTTTTGGCCTACTTTGGAAGCAGATGCAATGGAAATGGTGAAAAAATGTGACAAGTGCCAAAGGTTTGGCAAACTAAATCACCGTCCGGCTACTGACCTCACTACCATTCACAGCCCACTACCGTTTGCTAAGTGGGGCATGGACATTCTGGGTCCATATACGCCTGCTACAGTCGGCAGAAGGTACATACTTGTTGCCGTTGACTACTTCACTAAATGGGTAGAGGCGGAGGCGGTAAAGGGAATCAAGACGAAAGATGTAATTTCATTCATTTGGAAAAATGTCATCACTCGGTTCGGGGTTCCCATGTCTATGGTTTTTGATAATGGTCCCCAATTTGAGACGCCTGTTCTCAAAAGCTGGTTGGGTGACCAAGGAATTGCAAACTACTTTGCATCTGTCGGCCGTCCACAAGCAAACGGCCAGGTAGAAGCCTTTAATAAAATCATCTCAGACGGTCTCAAGAAAAAGATTGAACGAGCAGGCGGCCTATGGGCGGATGAACTACCACATGTTCTCTGGGCCATTAGGACGACTGAAAAAGGGGCGACTGGAGAAACTCCATTCCTCCTAACTTACGGTGCGGAAGCTGTTCTTCCAATAGAACACTACGAGCCGACTCTTCGAGTAATGCTATATGAAGAAGAGGCAAACTGGGAAGCCATGCGCCTGGCATTAGACTCACTTCCTGAAAAGAGGGGCAATGCTGTCTTGCGCCATGAGATCTATCGCCTGAGAATGACTAGATCATACAACAAAAAAGTACACAGGCGTCCACTCAAAGTAGGTGACTTTGTACTTAGAAAAATGGAAGCAGTTGGTAGGGCTAATGAGTCTGGAAAACTAACTCCCAACTGGGAAGGACCCTACCGAATCTATGAGGAAGTCAGGGACGGTACCTACCGTCTAGAAACACCAGACGGACAACCGTTGCCTCGAACTTGGAATGTAGATAATCTTAAGAAATATTTCTTTTGAATGATGTAAAGTAAAGAGCTACTTAATAAAAGTTTGCACTTACTATTTAATTTTGTACTACGAGGGGCATGCCGTCTGTACCCTTACAGTCGGCTACTCTCCATTGAGTATTTCACTCACAATAGGGGCATGTCGCCTGGGATTATAGTCGGCTACTCTCCATAAGAAGATGGCCGACTGGTTCCAAACACATAGCCACCCCCCTAATACTTAGCTAAAAAGATTAGGGCCTGGCCGAACCTGTGCCTAACAGGCGGCTACCTCTTTTTATTTAGCACCTACGTTCACCAAGAACTTACCAAGGCCACAGGCCGAATGATCAGACCAGGCGCCAAGCCAACTGATCAAATCTACAAAACTAATACGACCTGTCCCAACATCATAGCAGGCGTCCGACGGCATCCCTCCGGATGAAATTCGTCGCAGAGAGCAGCTCCTTTTGGGTGGAACATTGTTCTATAAACTAATTACACGGCACCTATACGACTGTCCCCAAGGGCAACCACGTAGCCGTTTTTGAGACAAGGATAACTCTATCACTAACCAAACCAGTGGTAGCAGTTGACATCTGAGTCAGATGACCGCTTGTATTACTTGGGATAAATGCAGGGGGTACCTATTGAGTTAATAGCCAACAAACATTGGCGAATCAAGGGGTCTAGCCGGCCTACGCCGCCTGGTACCTCTACTTCTCAAACAAAAGTGACGGCGACTGAGTAACTCCAACGTTAACTCATAGTCACTCCCTCAAATTTGGTATGGAACCTAAAAGGTTTGAGTCGTCCGCCTGTTTTTAACAAACAGGGGCACTCAAACCCCTATTCCTACTAGAGAACCTATTGAGTTAATAGCCAACGAACATTGGCAAATCAAGGGGATCAGCCGGCCTCCGCCGCCTGGTACCTCTACTACTCAATCTAGATTGTGACGAAGACTAAGTAACTCCTATGTTAACTTAATAGTCACTCAAACTTAGTATGGAGCCTAAAAGGTATGAGTCGTCCGCCTGTTTTTAACAAACAGGGGCTCTCAACCACTACTCTTGCTAGGTTAACAAATTATGAGTTAAAAGCCAACAACATTGGCAATAAAGGGAAACAACCGGTACCCGCCGCTTGTTATCTCTACTACTCAATTCCTTGGCGACTAGGTAATACTCTATTTACTTGGTCAGACCACTTTCCTACTTGGTTAAAATTACAAAAAGACAGGCATGCCAGCCTAAAAAGGATCCAGACAAAATAGTTCGAAAACCGATTGAATAAATGGCTGACTGATCGTCTATCCTGGAAACAGACAACCAGTCGTCCAGGGGCATAGGCGGCGTACTAACTATCTGTACCTGTCTGCAACGTTCGGCCATGTACAACAGTCGGTCTAGTAAACAATTGGATATTAGATATGGAATACTTGGACAAATTTGAAGCAAAACAAAAATTCATTAAAAAATAAGCCGGTCATTAAAGACCAGCAAAATATTCAAAGCCCCGGCCCCCTGGCCGGGTAAATACAAAGCAAACGGCACGCAGGCCGTGGAAAGAATACATTAAGCTTAAGAAGAGGCCAGTTCAGTATTAGCAGCTGCCGCCTGGTCAGCACTCTTCTTGCTGGACTCGGCTTCAGCTGCATCCTTTTTTGATGCCTTACCCCCAAGTGGCACAAGCGCCACAACGGCTCCTCCTCCTCCTCCAACGCTTCTCCCAACGCCTCTTCTTCAGCAGCCGCCAGGATCTCTTGATTATATGTTTCCGAACACTGGCGGTACGTTCTTTCCTAAGAGGCAAAGTCGGCACTGGGGAAGAGGCGGCCCCATGTCATGCGCTGGATTTGAGCGGAGTCTTCCATCATCTCCCGGACGAGCTCTTTCTTCTCTTGCTCGGCCTTTTCCGAGAGCTCTTGGGTAAGACTCTTCTCTTGGCTCACCAGGCGTTCTTTTACGCTGGCCAAGGATTTCTCCATGGCTTCGTAAGAGTACATTTTTAGGCGAAGAGGTTTCAGCTCGGCCTTAAGATTTGTGATGGTCGCCTCCAGCTCGTCATTCTTCTTCTAGGCCGCCTCTAACTGAGCCCGAACAGCGGCGGTAGCCTGCGCCTGATAATAAAGAATATCAATGGTCAGTACTTCATTTTGGGCAATTTGAAAACATTGCCTTATCACAGTCAGAGGCGGCCATAGCTTTTGCAGCCTTTACCTCTTTGTTCTTCCGATCAAGCGGCTTGCGAAGGCCGTTAACTCGGAGCAGGGCCTAAGTACAAAAAAAAAAAAAACAGGCGTCAGTTTCCAAATAAAAAAGAAAACAGGCGTCCAGAAATTTAAATACTCAAAAATACCTCAGCAAGGACCCCTGCAATCCCGTCAAGGTCAAGGGTGCCGACACCCCTGACCGCCTCCCTTTCAGCTGGAGGAACTGCCCTAATCATAGACTTGGCCATCTCTAACCAAGTCACGCTCCTGGGGGCCGGCTGCATCAAGCATAAACAAACGGATTAGACTTAGTAACAAAGGGAGCAAGTCTAAAATTTACAAGGACAACTTCATACCTCTAGGCGTCCAGTTGGAGCTTTAGAAGAAGTGGCCGGCTGTTTCTCAGCCGCCACCTGTTTCCTGGCAGAACCAGGAGAGCTCCCAACAGTCGTCTTCCGGGCCTTGGGGTCCGGCTGTTGGGAAGATGAAGCTCTTGGAGCACCCGTCTAAAACAGAAGAAAAAAGTCAGTATATGCATAAACACTCCAAAAAGAGGGTGAAAGGTTCGGAGCTCACCAAGGGTGCCCCCTTTTTGGGGGAGTCGGTTGAAGTTTGTTGCATAATAGAGGCCCGCAACATGGCCGCCGCAGTCTTGGAGGCGGTGATTTTGCTCATGGCGTCAGCTGCAAAAACAAACGACAAAGTTAATAAAAGATAAACAACAAATGTATGAAACAACAGAGTATTCGACAGGTCGACTACCTCTTGAGCACCGACTGCTGAGGCCACAGGCGGCCAAAAAGTACTCGTCATAGAGCCACTTAAAGCTTGGGACGCAGTGCAGGGGTACTTGCTCTCGTACCCCTGAAGTAGAGTCAACCCTCGACTCTACTTTAAAGAGTCCTTTGTCAAGGATCTCTTTCTTAGCCTTGGGGGGAACAGGCGGCATGCTACGGCCGCCTGCAAGAAGGGGCGAATTCCTGTTCCACCTATTGAAGCGCTTGTTCAGCTCAATGTCTGAACTCTCAATGATGAGGAAGGTACTCCGCCAGTCCTTCCACTTGTTTGCTTTACCTCTCGTCATGAGGTAGCCCCTGTGGCTCGTTAATTGATACCAGCCGGTACCGCCTGTCTTAGGGGTCCGGCTGAGATAGTTCATATGGGCGAAAGCCTCGAAGCTCGGCTCCACCCCGTGCAGTTCGCACCCGGCCACATAGCCGACTACGTTGACCCAGGAGTTTGGGGCTAAACTGCCATAACCCCAACTCATACCCATCCAAAATCCGCTGAACAGCCGGATGTAATGGGAAGCGCAGCCCTGCCTTGATGGCCGCCTCGTAGCAGCTAAAGCAGGCGCTATCATAACTGGAACCAGCCGGCCAGACGACTATGTCTTCTGGATCCGGCACAAACACTAGAAAGTCGGGGCCCATGGTGTGGTTTGCAATTAAAGCTCTCCACTTTCTCTGCATGGCTGTGATTCGGGCCCGAGGTACCGTGCAGTAGTAGGGGGTATTTAGCTCTCGGTAAGAGGCGGATGGTTCCGCCCAATTGTCCCCCTTCTCAACTGTGTGAGAAAGTCTCGCCTCTTGCAGGCGGCTGTTTTTCTCTTCTGTACCCAAAGAAGCATGGCCAGAAGAGCTTGACGAGGAATCGTCCTCGGACGAGTCTGAAGAGGACGACTCCTCCCCTCTCCCGGAGGGGCCCGCCTCCTCTCTTTGGAAAAGGAGCAGATTTGTTAACTGTTAAATTGGAAGGGGTCACTATGACTCCCCCCACAGAATTGCCGGCGTCCAGGCCGCCTTGTCTCACTTCAACATCTGGCGCCTGGTCAGATGTTTCACTAATCGGCACCCTGTGGGAGGAGCCGTCTGAATTTGAGATCCTAGCTGTCTTTTCGTTCTGGCCATCCTGCTCTGCATAGACACAGATACAGTCGGACTTTGTATAAAGGGCAAAGATGGGTCCGGAAAAGGGCAGGCGGCACTCCTAGTTCTAGATTCAGCCGTCCCCGGTGACCGGCTGATCACTAACCTAGGTCGTGTCGTGTGCTTCCGTGGTGCCATTTCAGAAAATAAAAAAGAAAATTAAGAGTAAGAGAACTGAGTTACCTGAACGAGTGACGGTTGATGAAGTTCTGGAAATCCGGTGCAGTCGGCTTGTCAGAACAGGCGGTAGGCAGAAAAAGTCCAAAATGTCAGAGCAAGTTCAGGGGTCCGAATGTTCTCAAATAGTTCTCAAAGTGTGAAAATGACTCAAGGTAACTCTCCTTATATAGGCGAAGTGAGAAGGCAAAGGGTCACTTCCAGAATTCAAAATTTGGGCGGGAAAATCTCTCTTCCATTCGCCGACTGACACCTATAGCAGGCCGTCGCCCGTTACAGTGCGACACCTGTCACAGGTAACACGTGACCAATCACGTGCCACCTGTGAGGGGCAAATGATTAGGGGATTTTGCTCCTACCAATCGGAATGCGCCACGTGGGCCAATCAGGACCCGCCAAGTGTCCCCTAGTTGGAACTGTCAGGGCTTGCCACGTGGCACGCGCTTATTCGTCCACCTTGACATGTTATGTCACGACATGTGGCATACTCCATGCCTAATGGAGAAACCGGCCACCCAGGCCCAACTTCCAAGGGAAGCCCAATCGGCCCTAGGTTTACCTAAACCTAGGATGGGCACGTTTCCCAAGGTTATAAATACCTCCCATAATCCTCATTAAGGGGGAGGACAGAAACATTACGGAACACACTAATAACCGGCTGATCTCGCTAACAAAGCAGATTACCTACATTAAACACTCTCACCTAGAGAGACCTTATTACTTTAATTTCCGCATTAATTACTCCTTAATCAGGTACTTAACTTGACCGTTGGAGGCGGAGCTCACAGGAGTCTCCGTTATTTTGCAGGTACAGGCGTCCGGTTCCAGTCTCGGAATTGTAACTCTCCCGTAGGACATCAAGAAACCCCGAAACAAACCACATTCAAACAAAGCTAATTGAATAAAATGAAAAATAACCACATTCAAACAAAGCTAATTTAAAATCAAGTGAAATTTAAACAAAGCTTTTTGAATCCAAAGAAAGTCAAATGAGTTCAAAAAAAGCTAATTGAATCAAGTGAAAGTCAAACAAATTCAAACACAGCTTTTTGAATCAAATGATTGTCAAATGCATTCAACGATACTAATTGAATCATATGAAAGTCAAACACATTCAAACAAATCTTTTTGAATCAAATGAAAGTCAAATGCATTCAACAGATCAAATTGAATCAATTAAAAGTCAACCACATTCAAACAAAGCTAATTAAATCCAATGGAAGGCAAACACATTCAAACAAAGCTATTTGAATCAAATGAAAGTCAAACACATTCAAACAATGCTATCTGAATCAAATGAAAGTCAAATGCATTCAAAAAAGATAATTAAATCAAACGAAAGTCAAACACATTCAAACAAAGCTAATTGCATCAAATGAAAGTCAAAAACATTCAAACAAAGCTAATTAAATCATATGAAAGTCAAATGCTTTCAAAAAAGCTAATTGAATCAAGTAAAAGTCCAAAGAATTCAAACAAAGCTTTTTGAATCAAATGATTGTCAAATGCATTCAACGAGGCTAATGAATCATATGACAGTCAAACAAAACTTTTTGAATCAAATGAAAGTCAAATGCATTCAACAAAGCAAATTGACTCAATTGAAAGTTAACCACATTCAAGCAAAGCTAATTGAATCAAATGAAAGTCAAACACATTTAAACAAAGCTATTTGAACCAAATGAAAGTCAAACACATTCAAGAAATGCTATTTGAATCAAATGAAAGTCAAACGCATTCAAAAAAGGTATTTAAATCAAGTGAAAGTCAAAGTCATTCAAACAAAGCTATTTGAATCAAATTAAAGTCAAACACATTCAAACAAAGCTTTTTGAATTAAATGAAAGTCAAATGCATTAAACAAAGCTAATTGATTCAAATGAAAGTCAATCACATTCAAACAAAGCTAATTTAATCAAATGAAAATCAAAACACATTCAAACAAAATTTTTTAATCAAATGAAAATTCAAATGCATTCAAAATAGCGATTTGAATCAAGTGAAAGTCAAACAAAGCTTTTTGAATCAAATGATTGTCAAATCCGTTCAACAATGCTAATTGAATCATATGAAAGTCAAGCACATTCAAACAAATCTTTTTGAATCAACTGAAAGTCAAATGCAATAAAAAAAAAGTAATTAAATCAAGTGAAAGTCAATTACATTTAACAAAGCTTTTTAAATCAAATGAAAGTTGAATGCATTCAAAAAAGCTAATTGAATCAAGTGAAAGTCTAGGTAATTCAAACAAAGTTTTTGAATCAAATGACTGTCAAATGCGTTCAACGATGCTAATTGAATCAAATGAAAGTCAAACACATTCAAACAAAGCTTTTTGAATCAAATGAAAGTCATATGCATTTAACAAAGCTAATTGAATCAAATGAAAGTCAATGGCATTCTAAAAACCTAATTGAATCAAACGAAAGTCAATGGCATTCTAACAAACCTAATTGAATCAAATGAAAGTCAACCACATTCAAACAAAGCTAATTGAATCAAATGAAAGTTAACCACATTCAAACAAAGCTAATTTAAATCAAGTGAAATTCAAACACATTCAAACAAAGCTTTTTGAATCCAAAGAAAGTCAAATGAGTTCAAAAAAGCTAATTGAATCAAGTGAAAGTCAAACAAATTCAAACATAGCTTTTTGAATCAAATGATTGTCAAATGCATACAACGATACTAATTAAATCATATGAAAGTCAAACACATTCAAACAAATCTTTTTGAATCAAATGAAAGTCAAATGCATTCAACAGATCAAATTGAATCAATTAAAAGTCAACCACATTCAAACAAAGCTAATTAAATCCAATGGAAGGCAAACACATTTAAACAAAACTATTTGAATCAAATGAAAGTCAAACACATTCAAACAATGCTATCTGAATCAAATGAAAGTCAAATGCATTTAAAAAAGATAATTAAATCAAACGAAAGTCAAACACATTCAGAAAAAGCTAATTGCATCAAATGAAAGTAAAAAACATTCAAACAAGCTAATTAAATCATATGAAAGTCAAATGCTTTCAAAAAAGCTAATTGAATCAAGTAAAAGTCCAAAGAATTCAAACAAAGCTTTTTGAATCAAATGATTGTCAAATGCATTCAACGAGGCTAATTGAATCATATGACAGTCAAACAAAACTTTTTAAATCAAATGAAAATCAAATGCATTCAACAAAGCAAATTGACTCAATTGAAGGTTAACCACATTCAAGCAAAGCTAATTGAATCAAATGAAAGTCAAACACATTTAACAAAGTTATTTGAACCAAATGAAAGTCAAACACATTCAAGAAATGCTATTTGAATCAATGAAAGTCAAACGCATTAAAAAAAGGTATTTAAATCAAGTGAAAGTCAAAATCATTCAAACAAAGCTATTTGAATCAAATTAAAGTCAAACACATTCAAACAAAGCTTTTTGAATTAAATGAATGTCAAATGCATTAAACAAAGCTAATTGATTCAAATGAAAGTCAATCACATTCTAACAAAGCTAATTTAATCAAATAAAAATCAAACACATTCAAACAAAGCTTTTTCAATCAAATGAAATTCAAATGCATTCAAAACAGCGATTTGAATCAAGTGAAAGTCAAACAAAGCTTTTTGAATCAAATGATTGTCAAATCCATTCAACGATGCTAATTGAATCGTATGAAAGTCAAGCACATTCAAACAAAATCTTTTTGAATCAACTGAAAGTAAAATGCAATTAAAAAAAAGTAATTAAATCAAGTGAAAGTCAAACACATTTAAACAAAGCTTTTTAAATCAAATGAAAGTTGAATGCATTCAAAAAAGCTAATTGAATCAAGTGAAAGTCTAGGTAATTCAAACAAAGTTTTTGAATCAAATGACTGTCAAATGCGTTCAACGATGCTAATTGAATCAAATGAAAGTCAAACACATTCAAACAAAGCTTTTTGAATCAAATGAAAGTCATATGCATTTAACAAAGCTAATTGAATCAAATGAAAGTCAATGGCATTCTAACAAAAACGAAAGTCAATGGCATTCTAACAAACCTAATTGAATCAAATGAAAGTCAACAACATTCAAACAAAGCTAATTGAATCAAATGAAATTTAACCACATTCAAACAAAGCTAATTTAAATCAAGTGAAATTCAAACACATTCAAACAAAGCTTTTTGAATCCAAAGAAAGTCAAATGAGTTCAAAAAGCTAATTGAATCAAGTGAAAGTCAAACAAATTCAAACATAGCTTTTTGAATCAAATGATTGTCAAATGCATCAACGATACTAATTGAATCATATGAAAGTCAAACACATTCAAACAAATCTTTTTGAATCAAATGAAAGTCAAATGCATTCAACAGATCAAATTGAATCAATTAAAAGTCAACCACATTCAAACAAAGCTAATTAAATCCAATGGAAGGCAAACACATTTAAACAAAACTATTTGAATCAAATGAAAGTCAAACACATTCAAACAATGCTATCTGAATCAAATGAAATCAAATGCATTTAAAAAAGATAATTAAATCAAACGAAAGTCAAACACATTCAGAAAAAGCTAATTGCATCAAATGAAAGTAAAAAACATTCAAACAAAGCTAATTAAATCATATGAAAGTCAAATGCTTTCAAAAAAGCTAATTGAATCAAGTAAAAGTCCAAAGAATTCAAAAAAGCTTTTTGAATCAAATGATTGTCAAATGCATTCAACGAGGCTAATTGAATCATATGACAGTCAAACAAAACTTTTTAAATCAAATGAAAATCAAATGCATTCAACAAAGCAAATTGACTCAATTAAAGTTAACCACATTCAAGCAAAGCTAATTGAATCAAATGAAAGTCAAACACATTTAACAAAGTTATTTGAACCAAATGAAAGTCAAACACATTCAAGAAATGCTATTTGAATCAGATGAAAGTCAAACGCATTAAAAAAGGTATTTAAATCAAGTGAAAGTCAAAATCATTCAAACAAAGCTATTTGAATCAAATTAAAGTCAAACACATTCAAAAAAGCTTTTTGAATTAAATGAAGTCAAATGCATTAAACAAAGCTAATTGATTCAAATGAAAGTCAATCACATTCAAACAAAGCTAATTTAATCAAATAAAAATCAAACACATTCAAACAAAGCTTTTTCAATCAAATGAAATTCAAATGCATTCAAAATAGCGATTTGAATCAAGTGAAAGTCAAACAAAGCTTTTTGAATCAAATGATTGTCAAATCCGTTCAACGATGCTAATTGAATCATATGAAAGTCAAGCACATTCAAACAAATCTTTTTGAATCAACTGAAAGTCAAATGCAATTAAAAAAAGTAATTAAATCAAGTGAAAGTCAAACACATTTAAACAAAGCTTTTTAAATCAAATGAAAGTTAAATGCATTCAAAAAAGCTAATTGAATCAAGTGAAAGTCTAGGTAATTCAAACAAAGTTTTTTGAATCAAATGACTGTCAAATGCGTTCAACGATGCTAATTGAATCAAATGAAAGTCAAACACATTCAAACAAAGCTTTTTGAAAATGAAAGTCATATGCATTTAACAAAGCTAATTGAATCAAATGAAAGTCAATGGCATTCTAACAAACCTAATTGAATCAAACGAAAGTCAATGGCATTCTAACAAACCTAATTGAATCAAATGAAAGTCAACCACATTCAAACAAAGCTAATTGAATCAAATGAAATTTAACCACATTCAAACAAAGCTAATTTAAATCAAGAAAATTCAAACACATTCAAACAAAGCTTTTTGAATCCAAAGAAAGTCAAATGAGTTCAAAAAAGCTAATTGAATCAAGTGAAAGTCAAACAAATTCAAACATAGCTTTTTGAATCAAATGATTGTCAAATGCATTCAACGATACTAATTGAATCATATGAAAGTCAAACACATTCAAACAAATCTTTTTGAATCAAATGAAAGTCAAATGCATTCAACAGATCAAATTGAATCAATTAAAAGTCAACCACATTCAAACAAAGCTAATTAAATCCAATGGAAGGCAAACACATTCAAACAAAACTATTTGAATCAAATGAAAGTCAAACACATTCAAACAATGCTATCTGAATCAAATGAAAGTCAAATGCATTAAAAAAGATAATTAAATCAAACGAAAGTCAAACACATTCAGAAAAAGCTAATTGCATCAAATGAAAGTAAAAAACATTCAAACAAAGCTAATTAAATCATATGAAAGTCAAATGCTTTCAAAAAGCTAATTGAATCAAGTAAAAGTCCAAAGAATTCAAACAAAGCTTTTTGAATCAAATGATTGTCAAATGCATTCAACGAGGCTAATTGAATCATATGACAGTCAAACAAAACTTTTTGAATCAAATGAAATCAAATGCATTCAACAAAGCAAATTGACTCAATTAAAAGTTAACCACATTCAAGCAAAGCTAATTGAATCAAATGAAAGTCAAACACATTTAAACAAAGTTATTTGAACCAAATGAAAGTCAAACACATTCAAGAAATGCTATTTGAATCAGATGAAAGTCAAACGCATTTAAAAAAAGGTATTTAAATCAAGTGAAAGTCAAAATCATTCAAACAAAGCTATTTGAATCAAATTAAAGTCAAACACATTCAAACAAAGCTTTTTGAATTAAATGAAAGTCAAATGCATTAAACAAAGCTAATTGATTCAAATGAAAGTCAATCACATTCAAACAAAGCTAATTTAATCAAATAAAAATCAAACACATTCAAACAAAGCTTTTTCAATCAAATGAAATTCAAATGCATTCAAAAATAGCGATTTGAATCAAGTGAAAGTCAAACAAAGCTTTTTGAATCAAATGATTGTCAAATCCATTCAACGATGCTAATTGAATCGTATGAAAGTCAAGCACATTCAAACAAATCTTTTTGAATCAACTGAAAGTCAAATGCAATTCAAAAAAAGTAATTAAATCAAGTGAAAGTCAAACACATTTAAACAAAGCTTTTTAAATCAAATGAAAGTTAAATGCATTCAAAAAAGCTAATTGAATCAAGTGAAAGTCTAGGTAATTCAAACAAAGTTTTTTGAATCAAATGACTGTCAAATGCGTTCAACGATGCTAATTGAATCAAATGAAAGTCAAACATATTCAAACAAAGCTTTTTGAATCAAATGAAAGTCATATGCATTTAACAAAGCTAATTGAATCAAATGAAAGTCAATGGCATTCTAACAAACCTAATTGAATCAAACGAAAGTCAATGGCATTCTAACAACCTAATTGAATCAAATGAAAGTCAACACATTGAATCAAATGAAATTTAACCACATTCAAACAAAGCTAATTTAAATCAAGTGAAATTCAAACACATTCAAACAAAGCTTTTTGAATCCAAAGAAAGTCAAATAAGTTCAAAAAAGCTAATTGAATCAAGTGAAAGTCAAACAAATTCAAACATAGCTTTTTGAATCAAATGATTGTCAAATGCATTCAACGATACTAATTGAATCATATGAAAGTCAAACACATTCAAACAAATCTTTTTGAATCAAATGAAAGTCAAATGCATTCAACAGATCAAATTGAATCAATTAAAAGTCAACCACATTCAAACAAAGCTAATTAAATCCAATGGAAGGCAAACACATTCAAACAAAAGCTATTTGAATCAAATGAAAGTCAAACACATTCAAACAATGCTATCTGAATCAAATGAAAGTCAAATGCATTTAAAAAAGATAATTAAATCAAACGAAAGTCAAACACATTCAGAAAAAGCTAATTGCATCAAATGAAAGTCAAAAACATTCAAACAAAGCTAATTAAATCATATGAAAGTCAAATGCTTTCAAAAAAGCTAATTGAATCAAGTAAAAGTCCAAAGAATTCAAACAAAGCTTTTTGAATCAAATGATTGTCAAATGCATTCAACGAGGCTAATTGAATCATATGACAGTCAAACAAAACTTTTTGAATCAATGAAAGTAAATGCATTCAACAAAGCAAATTGACTTAATTGAAAGTTAACCAAATTCAAGCAAAGCTAATTGAATCAAATGAAAGTCAAACACATTTATACAAAGCTATTTGAACCAAATGAAAGTCAAACACATTCAAGAAATGCTATTTGAATCAAATGAAAGTCAAACGCATTCAAAAAAGGTATTTAAATCAAGTGAAAGTCAAAATCATTCAAACAAAGCTATTTGAATCAAATTAAAGTCAAACACATTCAAACAAAGCTTTTTGAATTAAATGAAAGTCAAATGCATTAAACAAAGCTAATTAATTCAAATGAAAGTCAATCACATTCAAACAAACCTAATTGAATCAAACGAAAGTCAATGACATTTCTAACAAACCTAATTGAATCAAATGAAAGTCAACCACATTTAAAACAAAGCTAATTTAAATCAAGTGAAATTCAAACACATTCAAACAAAGCTTTTAGAATCCAAAGAAAGTCAAATGAGTTCAAAAAAGCTAATTGAATCAAGTGAAAGTAAAACAAATTCAAACATAGCTTTGAATCAAATGATTGTCAAATGCATTCAACGATACTAATTGAATCATATGAAAGTCAAACACATTCAAACAAATCTTTTTGAATCAAATGAAAGTCAAATGCATTCAACAGATCAAATTGAATCAATTAAAAGTCAACCACATTCAAACAAAGCTAATTAAATCCAATGGAAGGCAAACACATTCAAACAAAGCTATTTGAATCAAATGAAAGTCAAACACATTCAAACAATGCTATCTGAATCAAATGAAAGTCAAATGCATTAAAAAAAGATAATTAAATGAAACGAAAGTCAAACACATTCAGACAAAGCTAATTGCATCAAATGAAAGTCAAAAAACATTCAAACAAAGCTAATTAAATCATATGAAAGTCAAATGCTTTCAAAAAAGCTAATTGAATCAAGTAAAAGTCCAAAGAATTCAAACAAAGCTTTTTGAATCAAATGATTGTCAAATGCATTCAACGAGGCTAATTGAATCATATGACAGTCAAACAAAACTTTTTGAATCAAATGAAAGTCAAATGCATTCAACAAAGCAAATTGACTTAATTGAAAGTTAACCACATTCAAGCAAAGCTAATTGAATCAAATGAAAGTCAAACACATTTAAACAAAGCTATTTGAACCAAATGAAAGTCAAACACATTCAAGAAATGCTATTTGAATCAAATGAAAGTCAAACGCATTCAAAAAAGGTATTTAAATCAAGTGAAAGTCAAAATCATTCAAACAAAGCTATTTGAATCAAATTAAAGTCAAACACATTCAAACAAAGCTTTTTGAATTAAATGAAAGTCAAATGCATTAAACAAAGCTAATTGATTCAAATGAAAGTCAATCACATTCAAACAAAGCTAATTTAATCAAATGAAAATCAAACACATTCAAACAAAGCTTTTTCAATCAATGAAATTCAAATGCATTCAAAATAGCGATTTGAATCAAGTGAAAGTCAAACAAAGCTTTTTGAATCAAATGATTGTCAAATCCGTTCAACGATGCTAATTGAATCATATGAAAGTCAAGCACATTCAAACAAATCTTTTTGAATCAACTGAAAGTCAAATGCAATTAAAAAAAAGTAATTAAATCAAGTGAAAGTCAATTACATTTAAACAAAGCTTTTTAAATCAAATGAAAGTTAAATGCATTCAAAAAAGCTAATTGAATCAAGTGAAAGTCTAGGTAATTCAAACAAAGTTTTTTGAATCAAATGACTGTCAAATGCGTTCAACGATGCTAATTGAATCAAATGAAAGTCAAACACATTCAAACAAAGCTTTTTGAATCAAATGAAGGTCATATGCATTTAACAAAGCTAATTGAATCAAATGAAAGTCAATGGCATTCTAACAAACCTAATTGAATCAAACGAAAGTCAATGGCATTCTAACAAACCTAATTGAATCAAATGAAAGTCAACCACATTCAAACAAAGCTAATGAATCAAATGAAAGTTAACCACATTCAAACAAAGCTAATTTAAATCAAGTGAAATTCAAACACATTCAAACAAAGCTTTTTGAATCCAAAGAAAGTCAAATGAGTTCAAAAAAGCTAATTGAATCAAGTGAAAGTAAAACAAATTCAAACATAGCTTTGAATCAAATGATTGTCAAATGCATTCAACGATACTAATTGAATCATAAAAGTCAAACACATTCAAACAAATCTTTTTGAATCAAATGAAAGTCAAATGCATTCAACAGATCAAATTGAATCAATTAAAAGTCAACCACATTCAAACAAAGCTAATTAAATCCAATGGAAGGCAAACACATTCAAACAAAGCTATTTGAATCAAATGAAAGTCAAACACATTCAAACAATGCTATCTGAATCAAATGAAAGTCAAATGCATTAAAAAAAGATAATTAAATGAAACGAAAGTCAAACACATTCAGACAAAGCTAATTGCATCAAATGAAAGTCAAAAACATTCAAACAAAGCTAATTAAATCATATGAAAGTCAAATGCTTTCAAAAAAGCTAATTGAATCAAGTAAAAGTCCAAAGAATTCAAACAAAGCTTTTTGAATCAAATGATTGTCAAATGCATTCAACGAGGAGGAATATATGACAGTCAAACAAAACTTTTTGAATCAATGAAAGTAAATGCATTCAACAAAGCAAATTGACTTAATTGAAAGTTAACCACATTCAAGCAAAGCTAATTGAATCAAATGAAAGTCAAACACATTTAACAAAGCTATTTGAACCAAATGAAAGTCAAACACATTCAAGAAATGCTATTTGAATCAAATGAAAGTCAAACGCATTCAAAAAGGTATTTAAATCAAGTGAAAGTCAAAATCATTCAAACAAAGCTATTTGAATCAAATTAAAGTCAAACACATTCAAACAAAGCTTTTTGAATTAAATGAAAGTCAAACGCATTAAACAAAGCTAATTGATTCAAATGAAAGTCAATCACATTCAAACAAAGCTAATTTAATCAAATGAAAATCAAACACATTCAAACAAAGCTTTTTCAATCAATTGAAATTCAAATGCATTCAAAATAGCGATTTGAATCAAGTGAAAGTCAAACAAAGCTTTTTGAATCAAATGATTGTCAAATCCATTCAACGATGCTAATTGAATCATATGAAAGTCAAGCACATTCAAACAAATCTTTTTGAATCAACTGAAAGTCAAATGCAATTAAAAAAAAGTAATTAAATCAAGTGAAAGTCAATTACATTTAAACAAAGCTTTTTAAATCAAATGAAAGTTAAATGCATTCAAAAAAGCTAATTGAATCAAGTGAAAGTCTAGGTAATTCAAACAAAGTTTTTTGAATCAAATGACTGTCAAATGCGTTCAACGATGCTAATTGAATCAAATGAAAGTCAAACACATTCAAACAAAGCTTTTTGAATCAAATGAAGTCATATGCATTAACAAAGCTAATTGAATCAAATGAAAGTCAATGGCATTCTAACAAACCTAATTGAATCAAACGAAAGTCAATGGCATTCTAACAAACCTAATTGAATCAAATGAAAGTCAACCACATTCAAACAAAGCTAATCGAATCAAATGAAAGTTAACCACATTCAAACAAAGCTAATTTAAATCAAGTGAAATTCAAACACATTCAAACAAAGCTTTTTGAATCCAAAGAAAGTCAAATGAGTTCAAAAAAGCTAATTGAATCAAGTGAAAGT
>NW_018743761.1:0-46615 GCF_001683475.1 Chenopodium quinoa
TGAAAGTTAAACACATTAAAACAAAGCTATTTAATCAAAATGAAAGTCAAACACATTCAAACAAAGCTTTTTGAATCAATTGAGAGCTAAACACATTCAAACAAAGCTATTTAAATCAAATGAAAGTCAAATCCATTCTACAAAGCTAATTGAATCAAATAAAAGTCAAACACATTCAAACAAAGCTTATTCGAATCAAATGAAAGTCAAATGCATTCTTATTGAATCAAACGAAAGTCAAACACATTCAAACAAAGCTATTTGAATCAAATGAAAGTCAAATACATTCTACAAAGCAAATTGAATCAAATGAAAGTCAAACACAATCAAACAAAGCTATTTGAATCAAATGAAAGTCAAATACATTTCTAAAAAGCTAATGAATCAAATGATAGTCAAACACATTGAAACAAAGCTATTCGAACCAAATGAAAGTCTATTACATTCTACAAAGCTAATTGAATCAAATGAAAGTATAACACATTCAAACAAAGCTATTTGAATCAAATGAAAGTCAAACTGTTGTATATTTTGGAGTAACACTCGAAATACACAAGGGATAAAACCAAGGGATAGATAAGGCTAAAGAACCAAAGGCTTCTTAGATAAAGTCACACCACTAAGAAACGTTTTGGATTCCTAAGATCACAAGCCAACTAGTAACCTAAACTAGCTAACTAAGCAAAGGAAACGAAATTCCAAATCCAAGAATTTCAGGTTTTTGTTTCTAATCCAAGAAACGAATGTAAGACAAGTTTTTTTTTGTTTGAATAATCTGATTTTTTCATTCACATTTGCTTGCTATTTATAGTAAACAAGCATCCTTAAGTACAAGCTAACTTAAGTGGCTGTTCAGCTCACTTGTTACACGCCTAAGCTAAAGCTAAGTACAAATCAGCTTTGTTGTCTAGATACATTAATAAAAGAAGCCTTATTTAACTAGATACATCAAAGAGAAAATGGTGGCTTATAACCTCCAAATTAAGGCTGAAATAAAATCAGAATTAAGAGAGTGTAACTCCCCTTAATTCACGCCCATCCAAGCAGCAAGTTGGAGATGTATTTCCTCCAATTTTCACGCCCAATTTATTCAAAGCAAAGAAGTGTAACTCCTCCTTGGTTCAAGCTTGAAATTAGCTTGAATGTATGTGGACAAGGGTGTACTTGGACGCCCTTTAGTTGCTCCAAAAGCTGACTGAATTAAACAGCCAATTGAAGGCTGAAATTAAGGCTTAAGATGCTCCAATGTTGACTGATATCAACGGCCACTTGAAGGCTGAAGTTAAGGCTTGTAATGGCTTGTAATTCCTCTTTGAAAACTGATTGTAACTCCCAAGTCAAAGCTTTGAAATTCCTTGTAAAAGAATTTCGGATTCCAAGCTTAAATGGCTGCCATATTGATGTATCTTTGTACTTGTACTTTTGTGTGAATGTGACAATAGTTTTCAAACTAAAATCAGATAAAAAGAACTAAGAAAAAATATAACTAATTTGCAAACTTAAAATGACTAAAGTTTACAATTTATTCAAAGCATAAAAAGAACTAAAATAAACTAGTTAATAAGAACAACAAGAAATTCAAGGGGTTGAATATCTTGCTGCCCAAGGATAGAATGCATAGCACCAATACATGATGCTACGTCTTGAACCAAAGAAATGTCCATAACCAAGTTGTTAGGCTTGGCTACAACATTCCCCCCTTCTTGAAAAGAGTTTGCCCTCAAACTCGGCAACTCCTCAAACTCATCATAGTAAGGTGATAAATCAGCCACATTAAAGTTGCTAGAAACACCATAATCTCCGGGCAACTCAACTTTGTAAGCATTATCATTCACTTTTTCAACAATAGCAAATGGACCATCACTACGAGGACTAACCTTGGACCGCCTTTTGGAAGGAAATCTTTCCTTTCGAAGATGAATCCAAACTAAGTCACCGGGCTGAAAACGGACCTCCTTTCTTTTCTTGTCATAGTATGCCTTTGTCTTTGCATTAGCTTGTTCAATTTTGGAACGAACTTGCTCATGCATAGACTTGATTTCTTTTGCGCGCACCTCGGCATCATTGCTGAACTTGTTTGGTGAGGGAATGGGAGTGAGATCAATAGGAGTGCACGGATTGAATCCATACACCACTTCAAAAGGACTCAAACCTGTTGTCTTGCTAGGCACACGATTGTAAGCAAACTCCGCATGAGGAATCATCTCTTCCCATTGCTTGGGACGTTTAGTAGCCAAAGACCGCAGCAAGGATCCCAAAGTTCTATTAGTCACTTCGGTTTGACCATCTGTTTGAGGATGACTTGAAGTGCTAAAGTTCAATTTCGTGCCCATCTTCCTCCATAATGTAAGCCAAAAATGACTTAGAAATTTTGGATCACGATCACTCACCATGGATTTAGGTACACCATGCAAACGAACAATCTCGTTGAAAAACAAGTTAGCAACATGAGTAGCATCATAAGTTGAATGACAAGCAATAAAATGAGCCATTTTAGAAAATCGATCCACAACAACCATTATAGAATCTTTCTTTCGTTGGGTGATAGGAAGTCCCACAACGAAATCAAGACTAATATCCTCCCATGGTGCTTGTGGAATAGGTAAGGGCAAAAGATAGCCTTGTGGTAGACTATGACTCTTGGCCTTTTGACATATCACACATCTCTTCACAATGAACTCCACATCACGGACCAACCTAGGCCAATGAAAGTATTCTTGGACAAGAAGAGTAGTTTTCTCTATGCCAAAGTGTCCCGCCATTCCTCCTTCATGAAACTCTTTGATAAGAGATTCTCTTAGGCTTGATCTTGGAATGCACAACCTGTTTCCTTTGAACAAATAGCCATCTAAAATGTAATAATCTTTGTAAGCATGATTAGAACATTTTAAAAATAAATCACCAAAGTCATGATCATTTTTGTAACTTGCTTTCACATCTTCAACGCTAATCACCCTTGCTTTGAAAGAATTCAAGAGTGTGTATCTCCTTGAAAGCGCATCAGCTCCTTTGTTCATGGCGCCTCTCCTATGCTTGATCACAAAATGAAAAGCTTGCAAATACTCCACCCATTTGGCATGGCGAGGTTGGAGTTTTTTGTTGGCTTTGAAGATATTTGAGGGCTTCATGATCTGAATGAAGGATGAACTCCTTGGAAATGAGGTAATGTCTCCAATGGTCCAAAGCACGAACAAGAGCAAAGAACTCCTTATCATAGGTGCTATACTTCCGTTGTGCTTCATTGAGTTTTTCACTAAAGTAGGCAAGAGGACGCCCAACTTGTGACAAGACAGCACCAATACCAACTCCACTAGCATCACATTCAACTTCAAAAAACTTCATCAAAGTTAGGCAAAGAAAGAATAGGTGCACTAGTAAGTTGATGTTTTATCTCATCAAAGGCCTTTTGAGCCTTATCATTCCAAACTAACTTCTGATTTTTAGTTAGCTCCGTGATAGGTGCCATGAGGGTACTAAATTCCGCACAAATCTTCTATAGAAAGAAGCAAGTCCATGAAAGCTTCGAACTTGTTGCATGGTTTGTGGCGTGGGCCACTCACGAATTGCAGCAACTTTCTTTTCATCAACTTCAATGCCTTGTGATGAGACTTTAAAGCCAAGAAAAATAACTTGGGAAGTGAAGAAATGACACTTCTCTAAGTTACCATACAATTTCTCACGTTCAAGGGCTTCAAAAACCTGTTGCAAGTGCATAGAATGCTCTTCTTCCTCCCTACTATACACCAAAATATCATCAAAATAAACTACAACAAATTTACCCATGAAAGGTTGCATAACCTGATTCATAAGGCGCATAAATGTAGATGGTGCATTAGACAAACCAAATGGCATCACAAGCCACTCATAGAGGCCCTCCTTTGTCTTGAAAGCGGTTTTCCATTCATCTCCTTCGAAAATTCGAATTTGATGATAGCCACTTCTCAAATCAATTTTAGAGAACACTTTAGAACCATGCAAATCATCAAGTAAATCATTCAACCTTGGAATAGGAAACCGGTACTTGATAGTGATTTTATTGATTGACCTACTATCAACACACATTCTCCATTCTCCATTCTTCTTAGGCACAATCAAAGTAGGACAAGCACATGGACTAAGAGACTTACGAATAAGACCCTTGGACAGTAATTCTTCCACTTGCCTCCTAATCTCTTCGGTTTCTTTTGGAGTGGTTCTATAGGCTGGTTTGTTTGGGAGCATTGATCCGGGAACAAGATCAATTTTGTGTTGTATGTCACGTTTTAGGGGTAGGCCATGGGGAATGTCTTCGGGGAAAACATGGAAAAGGTTTTGAGAAGAGGGTGAGGAGTGGGTGTGGTTCTTTTTGTGTCGGTTGGGAAGGGGTATCAAGTTGGCTTAAAATGAATTGTTTGTGAGCTTTATACTCATGCAATTCTGACTTTATGAGAGTGGTAAGGGAAGTGGGGGGTGTGGATATGGGGTGGCCGTTTTTTTAGGTTTAGAGGGGTAAGGAGTATTTTCTGTCCATCCTTAGTGAAGGAATATGTGTTTTTATACCCATCATGCATCACACGCCTATCAAATAGCCAAGGTCTACCAAGTAAAATATGACATGCATCCATAGGTATAACATCACACCATAATTCTTCCTCATAAGTTTTACCAATGCTAAATGATAACAAGGCTTGTTGTGTTACTTGAATCCCTTTACCATGATTTAGCCATTGAATCACATAAGGTTTAGGGTGAGGGACGGTTTTTATTTTCAGTTTGTCTATCATTACTTGTGAAGCTACATTGGTACAACTACCTCCATCAATAATCAAGGTACATACCTTACTACCAATGGTGCAACGAGTGTGAAAGATTGCCTCACGTTGCAAACTCCCTGCTTTGCCAATCATATTGCTTAGTGTACGTCGAACCACCAAGCATTCTCCTTCATCGGGTCCAAGACACGCATAATCATCATGCTCCTCAAGGTTGCTGTCCACTTCAATTTCTAATTCGTCCTCCTCTTCATGCTCAATCAAAGTGACAATCCTTTTATTTGGACAATCACTAGCCAAATGTCCAAGGCCTTGACACCGAAAACATCTTCTTGGGGCTGGTTTTGGGTTGGAATTTTGGGTGTTTTGTGAAGGTGGTTTAGAAGTAGGCTGATTGGATGTGGGTTTGAAAGGTGGGAAATTTGATGTTTGCTTTTTTTGGGGAAATGAGGTTTGAGATGCAAAACGTGATGATTCACTTTTGCCTCTTGCTTTTTGTTGCTGCTCAATCTTATGTGCTAAGATAATGAGCTCTTCAAGGGTGGTGTAAGGGTGTAGTTCGGCCACATTGGCTATTTTTGGGTCAAGTCCTCCCAAAAAGCGCACCAATGTTTGAGGTTCATCTTCCTCTACTCCACATTTCATGACAAATCCTTCAAATTCCCTAGCATATTCTTCTACTGATTTTGTACCTTGTTTGAGGTTGTGGAACTTGGAAAAGTTTTCTTGCACATAATATGTGGAAGAAACTTTTGTTTCAGCATCTTTTTCATCTTGGTCCACGATCTCACTTTCTCTTTGTCTTGCCTTTCCCTTTTGGCACACACACTAGCCCACCAAGTTGAGGCATATTTTCTTAACTTCAAGGCTACAATCTTCACCTTTTTTTCTTCCGGTGTTTGCTTGTAATCAAACACTCTCTCCACCGTTCTAAGCCATTCTACAAACTCATCAGCATCGAGTTTGCCATCATACTCCGGGATGTCAGCCTTAATGTCATTATTAGGCCGTGACCTTTCTCTTTCATGAAAAGGTCTATCATTGTGATTGAAATTAGATTCACTCACTTCTTCATCACTATGATTGGGTGAACCCTCTTTTTGATGGCGCAACTTAGTAGAAAGATCTTTTAACTGACCTTGCAAATATTGCATTCGTTGCTCCATATCTTCTTTCTCTTGTGCAACCTTATTGACATATTCTTGCCAATTAGGGGGTGGGATGTCGGACATGGTTTGTGTTTGGGTATGTGTTTGGGGTATGTGTTTGGGTATTTGTTTGCTAGATCACCCCTCCTTCTAGCGCCAAATGTTGTATATTTGGAGTAACACTCGAAATACACAAGGGATAAACCAAGGGATAGATAAGGCTAAAGAACCAAAGGCTTCTTAGATAAAGTCACACCACTAAGAAACGTTTTGGATTCCTAAGATCACAAGCCAACTAGTAACCTAAACTAGCTAACTAAGCAAAGGAAACGAAATTCCAAATCCAAGAATTTCAGGTTTTTGTTTCTAATCCAAGAAACGAATGTAAGACAACTTTTTTTTGTTTGAATAATCTGATTTTTTCATTCACATTTGCTTGCTATTTATAGTAAACAAGCATCCTTAAGTACAAGCTAACTTAAGTGGCTGTTCAGCTCACTTGTTACATGCCTAAGCTAAAGCTAAGTACAAATCAGCTTTTGTTGTCTAGATACATTAATAAAAGAAGCCTTATTTAACTAGATACATCAAAGAGAAAATGGTGGCTTATAACCTCCAAATTAAGGCTGAAATAAAATCAGAATTAAGAGAGTGTAACTCCCCTTAATTCACGCCCATCCAAGCAGCAAGTTGGAGATGTATTTCCTCCAATTTTCACGCCCAATTTATTCAAAGCAAAGAAGTGTAACTCCTCCTTGGTTCAAGCCTTGAAATTAGCTTGAATGTATGTGGACAAGGGTGTACTTGGACGCCCTTTAGTTGCTCCAAAAGCTGACTGAATTAAACAGCCAATTGAAGGCTGAAATTAAGGCTTAAGATGCTCCAATGTTGACTGATATCAACGGCCACTTGAAGGCTGAAGTTAAGGCTTGTAATGGCTTGTAATTCCTCTTTGAAAAACTGATTGTAACTCCCAAGTCAAAGCTTTGAAATTCCTTGTAAAAGAATTTCGGATTCCAAGCTTAAATGGCTGCCATATTGATGTATCTTTGTACTTGTACTTTTGTGTGAATGTGACAATAGTTTTCGAACTAAAATCAGATAAAAAGAACTAAGAAAAAATATAACTAATTTGCAAACTTAAAATGACTAAAGTTTACAATTTATTCAAAGCATAAAAAGAACTAAAATAGACTAGTTAATAAGAACAACAAGAAATTCAAGGGGTTGAATATCTTGCTACCCAAGGATAGAATGCATAGCACCAATACATGATGCTACGTCTTGAACCAAAGAAATGTCCATAACCAAGTTGTTAGGCTTGGCTACAACACAAACTCATTCAAACAAAGTTATTTTAATCAAATATGAATCAAATACATTCAAACAAAGGTTTTTGAATCAAATGAAAGTCAAATACATTCTACAAAGCTAATTGAATCAAATGAAAGTCAAACACATTCAAATAAAGCTATTTGAATCAAATGAGAGTCAAATACATTCAAACAAAGCTAATTAAATCAAATGAAAGTTAAATACATTATACAAAGCTAATTGAATCAAAAGAAAGTCAATCACATTCAAATAAAGCTATTTGAATCAAATGAGAGTCAAATACATTCAAAAAAGCTAATTAAATCAAATAAAAGTTAAATACATTCTACAAAGCTAATTGAATAAAATGAAAGTCAAACACATTGAATCAAAGCTATTTGAACTAAATGAAAGTCAAATACATTCTACAAAGCTAATTGAATCAAATGAAAGTCAAACACATTCAAACAAAGCTATTTGAATAAAATAAAAGTCAAACACGTTCAAATAAAGCTATTTAAATCAAATGAAAGTGAAATGCATTCTACAAAGCTAATTGAATCAAATAAAAGTCAAACACATTCAAATAAAGCTATTTGATTAAATGAAAGTCAAACACATTCAAACAAAGCAATTTAAATCAAATGAAAGTGAAATGCATTCTACAAAGCTAATTGAATCACATAAAAGTCAAACTCATTCAAACAAAGCTATTTGAATCAAATGAAAGTCAAATACATTCTACAAAGATAATTGAATCAGATGAAAGTCAAACACATTCAAACAACCCTATTTGAATCAAATGAAAGTCAAATACATTCTACAAAGCTAATTGAATCAAATGAAAGTCAAACACATTCAAACAAAGCTATTTGAATCAACAGAAAGTCAAACACGTTTAAACAAAGCTATTTAAATGAAATGAAAGTGAAATGCAATCTACAAATCTATTTAAATCAAATGAAAGTCAAACAATTTCAAACAAATTTATTTGCATCAAATTAAAGTCAAATTTATTCTACAAAGCTAATTGAATCAAATGAAAGTTAAACACATTCAAACAAAGCTATTTGAATCAAATGAAAGTAAAATACATTCGACAAAGCTAATTGAATCAAATGAAAGTCAAACACATTCAAACAAAGCTATTAGTATCAAATGAAAGTCAAATACATTCTACAAAGCTAATTGAATCAAATGAAAGTCAAACACATTCAAACAAAGCTATTTGAATCAAATGAAAGTAAAATACATTCTACAAAGCTAATTGAATCAAATGAAAGTCAAACACATTCAAACAAAGCTATTTGTATCAAATGAAAGTCAAATACATTCTACAAAGCTAATTGAATCAAATGAAAGTCAAACACATTCAAACAAAGCTATTTGAATCAAATGAAAATCAAATACATTCTACAATGCTAATTTGAATCAAATGAAAGTCAAATACATTCTATAAAGCTAATTGAATCAAATGAAAGTGAAACACATTCAAACAAAGCAATTTAAATCAAATGAAAGTCAAACACATTCAAACAAAGTTATTTAAAATCAAACGAAAGTGAAATGCATTCTACAAAGCTAATTTAATCAAATGAAAGTCAAACACATTCAAACAAAGCTAGTTTAATCAAATATGAGTCAAATACATTCACACAAAGCTATTTGAATTAAATGAAAGTCAAATACATTCTACAATGCTAATTGAATCAAATGAAAGTGAAACACATTCAAACAAAGCTATTTGAATTAAATGAAAGTCAAACACATTCTTCAAACAATGCTATTTGAATTAAATGAGAGTCAAACACATTCAAACAAAGCTAATTAAATCAACTAAAAGTCAAATACATTGTATAAAGTTGATTGAATCAAATGAAAGTTAAACACATTAAAACAAAGCTATTTGCATCAAATGAAAGTCAAACACATTCAAACAAAGCTATTTGAATTAAATGAAAGTCAAATACATTCTACAAAGCTAATTGAATCAAATGAAAGTAAAAAACATTCAAACAAAGCAATTTGAATCAAATGAAAGTCAAATACATTCTACAAAGCTAATTGAATAATATGAAAGTCAAACACATTCAAACAAAGCAATTTAAATCAAATGAAAGTGAAATACATTTTACAAAGCTAATTGAATCACATGAAAGTCAAACACATTCAAACAAAGCTATTTGAATCAAATGAAAGTCAAATACATTCTACAAAGCTAATTGAATCAAATGAAAGTCAAACACATTCAAACAAAGCTATTTGAATCAAATGAAAGTCAAACACGTTCAAATAAAGCTATTTAAATCAAATGAAAGTGAAATGCATTCTACAAAGCTAATTGAATCAAATAAAAGTCAAACACATTCAAATAAAGCTATTTGAATCAAATTAAAGTCAAACACATTCAAACAAAGCAATTTAAATCAAATGAAAGTCAAACACATTCAAATAAAGATATTTGATCAAATGAAAGTCAAACACATTCAAACAAAGCAATATAAATCAAATGAAAGTGAAATGCATTCTACAAAGCTAATTGAATCACATAAAAGTCAAACTCATTCAAACAAAGCTATTTAAATCAAATGAAAGTCAAATACATTCTACAAAGATAATTGAATCAGATGAAAGTCAAACACATTCAAACAACCCTATTTGAATCAAATGAAAGTCAAATACATTCTACAAAGCTAATTGAATCAAATGAAAGTCAAACACATTCAAACAAAGCTATTTGAATCAACTGAAAGTCAAACACGTTTAAACAAAGCTATTTAAATGAAATGAAAGTGAAATGCAATCTACAAATCTATTTAAATCAAATGAAAGTCAAACACTTTCAAACAAATTTATTTGCATCAAATTCAAGTCAAATTTATTCTACAAAGCTAATTGAATCGAATGAAAGTCAAACACATTCAAACAAAGCTATTTGAATCAAATGAAAGTAAAATACATTCTACAAAGCTAATTGAATCAAATGAAAGTCAAACACATTCAAACAAAGCTATTTGTATCAAATGAAAGTCAAATACATTCTACAAAGCTAATTGAATCAAATGAAAGTCAAACACAATCAAACAAAGCTATTTGAATCAAATGAAAATCAAATACATTCTACAATGCTAATTGAATCAAATTAAAGTCAAACACATTTAAACAAAGCTATATGAATAAAATGAAAGTCAAATGCATTCTACAAAACTAATTGAATCAAATGAAAGTTAAACACATTCAAACAAAGCTATTTGAATCAATTGAGAGTTAAACACATTCAAACAAAGCTATTTGAATCAAATGAAAGTCAAATACATTCTATAAAACTAATTGAATCAAATGAAAGTGAAACACATTCAAACAAAGCAATTTAAATAAAATGAAAGTCAAACACATTCAAACAAAGTTATTTAAAATCAAACGTAAGTGAAATGCATTCTACAAAGCTAATTTAATCAAATGAAAGTGAAACACATTCAAACAAAGCTAGTTTAATCAAATATGAGTCAAATACATTCACACAAAGCTATTTGAATTAAATGAAAGTCAAATACATTCTACAAAGCTAATTGAATCAAATGAAAGTCAAACACATTCAAAAAAAGCTATTTGAATTAAATGAAAGTCAAACACATTCAAAAAAAGTTATTTAAATCAAATGAAAGTGAAATGCATTCTATAAAGTTAATTTAATCAAATGAAAGTAAAAAACATTCAAACAATGCTATTTGAATCAAATGAGAGTCAAATACATTCTACAAAGCTAATTGAATCAAATGAAAGTCAAACACATTCAAAAAAAGTTATTTGAATTAAATGAAAGTCAAACACATTCAAAAAAGTTATTTAAATCAAATGAAAGTGAAATGCATTCTATAAAGTTAATTTAATCAAATGAAAGTAAAAAACATTCAAACAATGCTATTTGAATCAAATGAGAGTCAAACACATTCAAACAAAGATAATTAAATCAAATAAAAGTCAAATACATTGTATAAAGTTGATTGAATTAAATGAAAGTTAAACACATTAAAACAAAGCTATTTGAATCAAATGAAAGTCAAACACATTCAAACAAAGCTATTTGAATCAATTGAGAGTTAAACACATTCAAACAAAGCTATTTAAATCAAACGAAAGTCAAATCCATTCTACAAAGCTAATTGAATCAAATAAAAGTCAAACACATTCAAACAAAGCTATTCGAATCAAATAAAAGTCAAATACATTCTACAAAGCTATTGAATCTAACGAAAGTCAAACACATTCAAACAAAGCTATTTGAATCAAAAGAAAGTCAAATACATTCTATAAAGCTAATTGAATCAAATGAAAGTCAAACACATTCAAACAAAGCTATTTGAATCAAATGAAAGTCAAACACGTTCAAATAAAGCTATTTAAATCAAATGAAAGTGAAATGCATTCTACAAAGCTAATTGAATCAAATAAAAGTCAAACACATTCAAATAAAGCTATTTGAATCAAATTAAAGTCAAACACATTCAAACAAAGCAATTTAAATCAAATGAAAGTCAAACACATTCAAATAAAGATATTTGATCAAATGAAAGTCAAACACATTCAAACAAAGCAATATAAATCAAATGAAAGTGAAATGCATTCTACAAAGCTAATTGAATCACCTAAAAGTCAAACTCATTCAAACAAAGCTATTTAAATCAAATGAAAGTCAAATACATTCTACAAAGATAATTGAATCAGATGAAAGTCAAACACATTCAAACAACCCTATTTGAATCAAATGAAAGTCAAATACATTCTACAAAGCTAATTGAATCAAATGAAAGTCAAACACATTCAAACAAAGCTATTTGAATCAACTGAAAGTCAAACACGTTTAAACAAAGCTATTTAAATGAAATGAAAGTGAAATGCAATCTACAAATCTATTTAAATCAAATGAAAGTCAAACACTTTCAAACAAATTTATTTGCATCAAATTCAAGTCAAATTTATTCTACAAAGCTAATTGAATCGAATGAAAGTCAAACACATTCAAACAAAGCTATTTGAATCAAATGAAAGTAAAATACATTCTACAAAGCTAATTGAATCAAATGAAAGTCAAACACATTCAAACAAAGCTATTTGTATCAAATGAAAGTCAAATACATTCTACAAAGCTAATTGAATCAAATGAAAGTCAAACACAATCAAACAAAGCTATTTGAATCAAATGAAAATCAAATACATTCTACAATGCTAATTGAATCAAATTAAAGTCAAACACATTTAAACAAAGCTATATGAATAAAATGAAAGTCAAATGCATTCTACAAAACTAATTGAATCAAATGAAAGTTAAACACATTCAAACAAAGCTATTTGAATCAATTGAGAGATAAACACATTCAAACAAAGCTATTTGAATCAAATGAAAGTCAAATACATTCTATAAAGCTAATTGAATCAAATGAAAGTGAAACACATTCAAACAAAGCAATTTAAATAAAATGAAAGTCAAACACATTCAAACAAAGTTATTTAAAATCAAACGTAAGTGAAATGCATTCTACAAAGCTAATTTAATCAAATGAAAGTGAAACACATTCAAACAAAGCTAGTTTAATCAAATATGAGTCGAATACATTCACACAAAGCTATTTGAATTAAATGAAAGTCAAATACATTCTACAAAGCTAATTGAATCAAATGAAAGTCAAACAAATTCAAAAAAAGCTATTTGAATTAAATGAAAGTCAAACACATTGAAAAAAAGTTATTTAAATCAAATGAAAGTGAAATGCATTCTATAAAGTTAATTTAATCAAATGAAAGTAAAAAACATTCAAACAATGCTATTTGAATCAAATGAGAGTCAAATACATTCTACAAAGCTAATTGAATCAAATGAAAGTCAAACACATTCAAAATAAGTTATTTGAATTAAATGAAAGTCAAACACATTCAAAAAAGTTATTTAAATCAAATGAAAGTGAAATGCATTCTATAAAGTTAATTTAATCAAATGAAAGTAAAAAACATTCAAACAATGCTATTTGAATCAAATGAGAGTCAAACACATTCAAACAAAGCTAATTAAATCAAATAAAAGTCAAATACATTGTATAAAGTTGATTGAATTAAATGAAAGTTAAACACATTAAAACAAAGCTATTTGAATCAAATGAAAGTCAAACACATTCAAACAAAGCTATTTGAATCAATTGAGAGTTAAACACATTCAAACAAAGCTATTTAAATCAAACGAAAGTCAAATCCATTCTACAAAGCTAATTGAATCAAATAAAAGTCAAACACATTCAAACAAAGCTATTCGAATCAAATGAAAGTCAAATACATTCTACAAAGCTATTGAATCAAACGAAAGTCAAACACATTCAAACAAAGCTATTTGAATCAAAAGAAAGTCAAATACATTCTATAAAGTTGATTGAATCAAATGAAAGTCAAACACATTCAAACAAAGCTATTTGAATCAAATGAAAGTCAAATACATTCTACAAAGCAAATTGAATCAAATGAAAGTCAAACACAATCAAACAAAGCTATTTGAATCAAATGAAAGTCAAATACATTCTAAAAAGCTAATTGAATCGAATGATAATCAAACACATTCAAACAAAGCTATTCGAATCAAATGAAAGTCTAATACATTCTACAAAGCTAATTGAATCAAATGAAAGTCAAACACATTCAAACAAAGCTATTTGAATCAAATGAAAGTCAAACACATTCAAACAAAGTTATTTGAATCAAATATGAATCAAATACATTCAAACAAAGGTTTTTGAATCAAATGAAAGTCAAATACATTCTACAAAGCTAATTGAATCAAATGAAAGTCAAACACATTCAAATAAAGCTATTTGAATCAAATGAGAGTCAAATACATTCAAACAAAGCTAATTAAATCAAATGAAAGTTAAATACATTCTACAAAGCTAATTGAATCAAAAGAAAGTCAAACACATTCAAATAAAGCTATTTGAATCAAATGAGAGTCAAATACATTCAAAAAAGCTAATTAAATCAAATAAAAGTTAAATTCATTCTACAAAGCTAATTGAATAAAATGAAAGTCAAACACATTGAATCAAAGCTATTTGAATTAAATGAAAGTCAAATACATTCTACAAAGCTAATTGAATCAAATGAAAGTCAAACACATTCAAACAAAGCTATTTGAATCAAATGAAAGTCAAACACGTTCAAATAAAGCTATTTAAATCAAATGAAAGTGAAATGCATTCTACAAAGCTAATTGAATCAAATAAAAGTCAAACACATTCAAATAAAGCTATTTGAATCAAATGAAAGTCAAACACATTCAAACAAAGCAATTTAAATCAAATGAAAGTCAAACACATTCAAATAAAGATATTTGATCAAATGAAAGTCAAACACATTCAAACAAAGCAATATAAATCAAATGAAAGTGAAATGCATTCTACAAAGCTAATTGAATCACATAAAAGTCAAACTCATTCAAACAAAGCTATTTGAATCAAATGAAAGTCAAATACATTCTACAAAGATAATTGAATCAGATGAAAGTCAAACACATTCAAACAACCCTATTTGAATCAAATGAAAGTCAAATACATTCTACAAAGCTAATTGAATCAAATGAAAGTCAAACACATTCAAACAAAGCTATTTGAATCAACTGAAAGTCAAACACGTTTAAACAAAGCTATTTAAATGAAATGAAAGTGAAATGCAATCTACAAATCTATTTAAATCAAATGAAAGTCAAACACTTTCAAACAAATTTATTTGCATCAAATTCAAGTCAAATTTATTCTACAAAGCTAATTGAATCGAATGAAAGTCAAACACATTCAAACAAAGCTATTTGAATCAAATGAAAGTAAAATACATTCTACAAAGCTAATTGAATCAAATGAAAGTCAAACACATTCAAACAAAGCTATTTGTATCAAATGAAAGTCAAATACATTCTACAAAGCTAATTGAATCAAATGAAAGTCAAACACATTCAAACAAAACTATTTGAATCAAATGAAAGTCAAATACATTCTACAAAGCTAATTGAATCAAATGAAAGTCAAACACATTCAATCAAAGCTATTTGTATCAAATGAAAGTCAAATACATTCTACAAAGCTAATTGAATCAAATGAAAGTCAAACACATTCAAACAAAGCTATTTGAATCAAATGAAAATCAAATACATTCTACAATGCTAATTGAATCAAATGAAAGTCAAACACATTCAATCAAAGCTATTTGAATAAAATGAAAGTCAAATGCATTCTACAAAACTAATTGAATCAAATGAAAGTCAAACACATTCAAACAAAGCTATTTGAATCAATTGAGAGTTAAACACATTCAAACAAAGCTATTTGAATCAAATGAAAGTCAAATACATTCTATAAAGCTAATTGAATCAAATGAAAGTGAAATACATTTTACAAAGCTAATTGAATCACATGAAAGTCAAACACATTCAAACAAAGCTATTTGAATCAAATGAAAGTCAAATACATTCTACAAAGCTAATTGAATCAAATGAAAGTCAAACACATTCAAACAAAGCTATTTGAATTAAATGAAAGTCAAACACGTTAAAATAAAGCTATTTAAATCAAATGAAAGTGAAATGCATTTTACAAAGCTAATTGAATCAAATAAAAGTCAAACACATTCAAATAAAGCTATTTGAATCAAATGAAAGTCAAACACATTCAAACAAAGCAATTTAAATCAAATGAAAGTTAAACACATTCAAATAAAGCTATTTGATCAAATCAAAGTCAAACACATTCAAACAAAGCAATTTAAATCAAATGAAAGTGAAATGCATTCTACAAAGCTAATTGAATCACATAAAAGTCAAACTCATTCAAACAAAGCTATTTGAATAAAATGAAAGTCAAATACATTCTACAAAGATAATTGAATCAGATGAAAGTCAAACACATTCAAACAACCCTATTTGAATCAAATAAAAGTCAAATACATTCTACAAAGCTAATTGAATCAAATGAAAGTCAAACACATTCAAAAAAAGCTTTTTGAATCACTGAAAGACAAACACGTTTAAACAAAGCGATTTAAATGAAATGAAAGTGAAATGCAATCTACAAATCTATTTAAATCAAATGAAAGTCAAACAATTTCAAACAAATTTATTTGCATCGAATTAAAGTCAAATTTATTCTACAAAGCTAATTGAATCAAATGAAAGTCAAACACATTCAAACAAAGCTATTTTCAAATGAAAGTAAAATACATTCTACAAAGCTAATTGAATCAAATGAAAGTCAAACACATTCAAACAAAGCTATTTGTATCAAATGAAAGTCAAATACATTCTACAAAGCTAATTGAATCAAATGAAAGTCAAACACATTCAAACAAAGCTATTTGAATCAAATTAAAATCAAATACATTCTACAATGCTAATTGAATCAAATGAAAGTCAAACACATTCAAACAAAGCTATTTGTATCAAATGAAAGTCAAATACATTCTACAAAGCTAATTGAATCAAATGAAAGTCAAACACATTCAAACAAAGCTATTTGAATCAAAAGAAAATCAAATACATTCTACAATGCTAATTTGAATCAAATGAAAGTCAAATACATTCTATAAAGCTAATTGAATCAAATGAAAGTGAAACACATTCAAACAAAGCAATTTAAATCAAATGAAAGTCAAACACATTCAAACAAAGTTATTTATAATCAAACGAAAGTGAAATGCATTCTACAAAGCTAATTTAATCAAATGAAAGTCAAACACATTCAAACAAAGCTAGTTTAATCAAATATGAGTCAAATACATTCACACAAAGCTAATTGAATCAAATGAAAGTCAAACACATTCAAACAAAGCTATTTGAATTAAATGAAAGTCAAACACATTCAAAAAAAGTTATTTAAATCAAATGAAAGTGAAATGCATTCTATAAAGTTAATTTAATCAAATGAAAGTAAAAAACATTCAAACAATGCTATTTGAATCAAATGAGAGTCAAACACATTCAAACAAAGCTAATTAAATCAAATAAAAGTCAAATACATTGTATAAAATTGATTGAATCAAATGAAAGTTAAACAGATTAAAACAAAGCTATTTGCATCAAATGAAAGTCAAACACATTCAAACAAAGCTATTTGAATTAAATGAAAGTCAAATACATTCTACAAAGCTAATTGAATCAAATGAAAGTAAAAAACATTCAAACAAAGCTATTTGAATCAAATGAAAGTCAAATACATTCTACAAAGCTAATTGAATAATATGAAAGTCAAACACATTCAAACAAAGCAATTTAAATCAAATGAAAGTGAAATACATTTTACAAAGCTAATTGAATCAAATAAAAGTCAAACACATTCAAACAAAGCTATTTGAATCAACTGAAAGTCAAACACGTTTAAACAAAGCTATTTAAATGAAATGAAAGTGAAATGCAATCTACAAATCTATTTAAATCAAATGAAAGTCAAACACTTTCAAACAAATTTATTTGCATCAAATTCAAGTCAAATTTATTCTACAAAGCTAATTGAATCGAATGAAAGTCAAACACATTCAAACAAAGCTATTTGAATCAAATGAAAGTAAAATACATTCTACAAAGCTAATTGAATCAAATGAAAGTCAAACACATTCAAACAAAGCTATTTGTATCAAATGAAAGTCAAATACATTCTACAAAGCTAATTGAATCAAATGAAAGTCAAACACATTCAAACAAAACTATTTGAATCAAATGAAAGTCAAATACATTCTACAAAGCTAATTGAATCAAATGAAAGTCAAACACATTCAATCAAAGCTATTTGTATCAAATGAAAGTCAAATACATTCTACAAAGCTAATTGAATCAAATGAAAGTCAAACACATTCAAACAAAGCTATTTGAATCAAATGAAAATCAAATACATTCTACAATGCTAATTGAATCAAATGAAAGTCAAACACATTCAATCAAAGCTATTTGAATAAAATGAAAGTCAAATGCATTCTACAAAACTAATTGAATCAAATGAAAGTCAAACACATTCAAATAAAGCTATTTGAATCAATTGAGAGTTAAACACATTCAAACAAAGCTATTTGAATCAAATGAAAGTCAAATACATTCTATAAAGCTAATTGAATCAAATGAAAGTGAAATACATTTTACAAAGCTAATTGAATCACATGAAAGTCAAACACATTCAAACAAAGCTATTTGAATCAAATGAAAGTCAAATACATTCTACAAAGCTAATTGAATCAAATGAAAGTCAAACACATTCAAACAAAGCTATTTGAATTAAATGAAAGTCAAACACGTTAAAATAAAGCTATTTAAATCAAATGAAAGTGAAATGCATTTTACAAAGCTAATTGAATCAAATAAAAGTCAAACACATTCAAATAAAGCTATTTGAATCAAATGAAAGTCAAACACATTCAAACAAAGCAATTTAAATCAAATGAAAGTCAAACACATTCAAATAAAGCTATTTGATCAAATGAAAGTCAAACACATTCAAACAAAGCAATTTAAATCAAATGAAAGTGAAATGCATTCTACAAAGCTAATTGAATCACATAAAAGTCAAACTCATTCAAACAAAGCTATTTGAATCAAATGAAAGTCAAATACATTCTACAAAGATAATTGAATCAGATGAAAGTCAAACATATTCAAACAACCCTATTTGAATCAAATAAAAGTCAAATACATTCTACAAAGCTAATTGAATCAAATGAAAGTCAAACACATTCAAAAAAAGCTTTTTGAATCACTGAAAGACAAACACGTTTAAACAAAGCGATTTAAATGAAATGAAAGTGAAATGCAATCTACAAATCTATTTAAATCAAATGAAAGTCAAACAATTTCAAACAAATTTATTTGCATCAAATTAAAGTCAAATTTATTCTACAAAGCTAATTGAATCAAATGAAAGTCAAACACATTCAAACAAAGCTATTTGAATCAAATGAAAGTAAAATACATTCTACAAAGCTAATTGAATCAAATGAAAGTCAAACACATTCAAACAAAGCTATTTGTATCAAATGAAAGTCAAATACATTCTACAAAGCTAATTGAATCAAATGAAAGTGAAACACATTCAAACAAAGCAATTTAAATCAAATGAAAGTCAAACACATTCAAACAAAGTTATTTATAATCAAACGAAAGTGAAATGCATTCTACAAAGCTAATTTAATCAAATGAAAGTCAAACACATTCAAACAAAGCTAGTTTAATCAAATATGAGTCAAATACATTCACACAAAGCTAATTGAATCAAATGAAAGTCAAACACATTCAAACAAAGCTATTTGAATTAAATGAAAGTCAAACACATTCAAAAAAAGTTATTTAAATCAAATGAAAGTGAAATGCTTTCTATAAAGTTAATTTAATCAAATGAAAGTAAAAAACATTCAAACAATGCTATTTGAATCAAATGAGAGTCAAACACATTCAAACAAAGCTAATTAAATCAAATAAAAGTCAAATACATTGTATAAAATTGATTGAATCAAATGAAAGTTAAACAGATTAAAACAAAGCTATTTGCATCAAATGAAAGTCAAACACATTCAAACAAAGCTATTTGAATTAAATGAAAGTCAAATACATTCTACAAAGCTAATTGAATCAAATGAAAGTAAAAAACATTCAAACAAAGCTATTTGAATCAAAAGAAAGTCAAATACATTCTACAAAGCTAATTGAATAATATGAAAGTCAAACACATTCAAACAAAGCAATTTAAATCAAATGAAAGTGAAATACATTTTACAAAGCTAATTGAATCAAATAAAAGTCAAACACATTCAAATAAAGCTATTTGAATCAAATGAAAGTCAAACACATTCAAACAAAGCAATTTAAATCAAATGAAAGTCAAACACATTCAAATAAAGCTATTTGATCAAATGAAAGTCAAACACATTCAAACAAAGCAATTTAAATCAAATGAAAGTGAAATGCATTCTACAAAGCTAATTGAATCACATAAAAGTCAAACTCATTCAAACAAAGCTATTTTAATCAAATGAAAGTCAAATACATTCTACAAAGATAATTGAATCAGATGAAAGTCAAACACATTCAAACAACCCTATTTGAATTAAATAAAAGTCAAATACATTCTACAAAGCTAATTGAATCAAATGAAAGTCAAACACATTCAAAAAAAGCTTTTTGAATCACTGAAAGTCAAACACGTTTAAACAAAGCGATTTAAATGAAATGAAAGTGAAATGCAATCTACAAATCTATTTAAATCAAATGAAAGTCAAACAATTTCAAACAAATTTATTTGCATCAAATTAAAGTCAAATTTATTCTACAAAGCTAATTGAATCAAATGAAAGTCAAACACATTCAAACAAAGCTATTTAAATCAAATGAAAGTAAAATACATTCTACAAAGCTAATTGAATCAAATGAAAGTCAAACACATTCAAACAAAGCTATTTGTATCAAATGAAAGTCAAATACATTCTACAAAGCTAATTGAATCAAATGAAAGTCAAACACATTCAAACAAAGCTATTTGAATCAAATGAAAATCAAATACATTCTACAATGCTAATTGAATCAAATGAAAGTCAAACACATTCAAACAAAGCTATTTGTATCAAATGAAAGTCAAATACATTCTACAAAGCTAATTGAATCAAATGAAAGTCAAACACATTCAAACAAAGCTATTTGAATCAAATGAAAATCAAATACATTCTACAATGCTAATTGAATCAAATGAAAGTCAAACACATTCAATCAAAGCTATTTGAATAAAATGAAAGTCAAATGCATTCTACAAAACTAATTGAATCAAATGAAAGTCAAACACATTCAAACAAAGTTATTTATAATCAAACGAAAGTGAAATGCATTCTACAAAGCTAATTTAATCAAATGAAAGTCAAACACATTCAAACAAAGCTAGTTTAATCAAATATGAGTCAAATACATTCACACAAAGCTAATTGAATCAAATGAAAGTCAAACACATTCAAACAAAGCTATTTGAATTAAATGAAAGTCAAACACATTCAAAAAAAGTTATTTAAATCAAATGAAAGTGAAATGCATTCTATAAAGTTAATTTAATCAAATGAAAGTAAAAAACATTCAAACAATGCTATTTGAATCAAATGAGAGTCAAACACATTCAAACAAAGCTAATTAAATCAAATAAAAGTCAAATACATTGTATAAAATTGATTGAATCAAATGAAAGTTAAACAGATTAAAATAAAGCTATTTAAATCAAATGAAAGTGAAATGCATTCTACAAAGCTAATTGAATCAAATAAAAGTCAAACACATTCAAATAAAGCTATTTGAATCAAATGAAAGTCAAACACATTCAAACAAAGCAATTTAAATCAAATGAAAGGCAAACACATTCAAATAAAGATATTTGATCAAATGAAAGTCAAACACATTCAAACAAAGCAATATAAATCAAATGAAAGTGAAATGCATTCTGCAAAGCTAATTGAATCACATAAAAGTCAAACTCATCCAAACAAAGCTATTTGAATCAAATGAAAGTCAAATACATTCTACAAAGATAATTAAATCAGATGAAAGTCAAACACATTCAAACAACCCTATTTGAATCAAATGAAAGTCAAATACATTCTACAAAGCTAATTGAATCAAATGAAAGTCAAACACATTCAAATAAAGCTATTTGAATCAACTGAAAGTCAAACACGTTTAAACAAAGCTATTTAAATGAAATGAAAGTGAAATGCAATCTACAAATCTATTTAAATCAAATGAAAGTCAAACACTTTCAAACAAATTTATTTGCATCAAATTCAAGTCAAATTTACTCTACAAAGCTAATTGAATCGAATGAAAGTCAAACACATTCAAACAAAGCTATTTGAATCAAATGAAAGTAAAATACATTCTACAAAGCTTATTGAATCAAATGAAAGTCAAACACATTCAAACAAAGCTATTTGTATCAAATGAAAGTCAAATACATTCTACAAAACTAATTGAATCAAATGAAAGTCAAACACATTCAAACAAAGCTATTTGAATCAAATGAAAATCAAATACATTCTACAATGCTAATTGAATCAAATGAAAGTCAAACACATTCAAACAAAGCTATTTGAATAAAATGAAAGTCAAATGCATTCTACAAAACTAATTGAATCAAATGAAAGTCAAACACATTCAAACAAAGCTATTTGAATCAATTGAGAGTTAAACACATTCAAACAAAGCTATTTGAATCAAATGAAAGTCAAATATATTCTATAAAGCTAATTAAATCAAATGAAAGTGAAACACATTCAAACAAAGCAATTTAAATCAAATGAAAGTCAAACACATTCAAACAAAGTTATTTAAAATCAAACGAAAGTGAAATGCAATTTACAAAGCTAATTTAATCAAATGAAAGTCAAACACATTCAAACAAAGCTAGTTTAATCAAATATGAGTCAAATACATTCACACAAAGCTATTTGAATTAAATGAAAGTGAAATACATTCTACAAAGCTAATTGAATCAAATGAAAGTCAAACACATTCAAAAAAAGCTATTTGAATTAAATGAAAGTCAAACACATTCAAAAAAAGTTATTTAAATCAAATGAAAGTGAAATGCATTTTATAAAGTTAATTTAATCAAATGAAAGTAAAAAACATTCAAACAATGCTATTTGAATCAAATGAGAGTCAAACACATTCAAACAAAGCTAATTAAATCAAATAAAAGTCAAATACATTGTATAAAGTTGATTGAATTAAATGAAAGTTAAACACATTAAAATAAAGCTATTTGAATCAAATGAAAGTCAAACACATTCAAACAAAGCTATTTGAATCAATTGAGAGTTAAACACATTCAAACAAAGCTATTTAAATCAAATGAAAGTCAAATACATTCTACAAAGCTAATTGAATCAAATAAAAGTTAAACACATTGTATAAAGTTGATTGAATTAAATGAAAGTTAAACACATTAAAACAAAGCTATTTGAATCAAATGAAAGTCAAACACATTCAAACAAAGCTATTTGAATCAATTGAGAGTTAAACACATTCAAACAAAGCTATTTAAATCAAACGAAAGTCAAATCCATTCTACAAAGCTAATTGAATCAAATAAAAGTCAAACACATTCAAACAAAGCTATTCGAATCAAATGAAAGTCAAATACATTCTACAAAGCTATTGAATCAAACGAAAGTCAAACACATTCAAACAAAGCTATTTGAATCAAAAGAAGTCAAATACATTCTATAAAGCTGATTGAATCAAATGAAAGTCAAACACATTCAAACAAAGCTATTTGAATCAAATGAAAGTCAAATACATTCTACAAAGCAAATTGAATCAAATGAAAGTCAAACACAATCAAACAAAGCTATTTGAATCAAATGAAAGTCAAATACATACTAAAAAGCTAATTGAATCGAATGATAGTCAAACACATTCAAACAAAGCTATTCGAATCAAATGAAAGTCTAATACATTCTACAAAGCTAATTGAATCAAATGAAAGTCAAACACATTCAAACAAAGCTATTTGAATCAAATGAAAGTCAAACACATTCAAACAAAGTTATTTGAATCAAATATGAATCAAATACATTCAAACAAAGGTTTTTGAATCAAATGAAAGTCAAATACATTCTACAAAGCTAATTGAATCAAATGAAAGTCAAACACATTCAAATAAAGCTATTTGAATCAAATGAGAGTCAAATACATTCAAACAAAGCTAATTAAATAAAATGAAAGTTAAATACATTCTACAAAGCTAATTGAATCAAAAGAAAGTCAAACACATTCAAATAAAGCTATTTGAATCAAATGAGAGTCAAATACATTCAAAAAAGCTAATTAAATCAAATAAAAGTTAAATTCATTCTACAAAGCTAATTGAATAAAATGAAAGTCAAACACATTGAATCAAAGCTATTTGAATTAAATGAAAGTCAAATACATTCTACAAAGCTAATTGAATCAAATGAAAGTCAAACACATTCAAACAAAGCTATTTGAATCAAATGAAAGTCAAACACGTTCAAATAAAGCTATTTAAATCAAATGAAAGTGAAATGCATTCTACAAAGCTAATTGAATCAAATAAAAGTCAAACACATTCAAATAAAGCTATTTGAATCAAATGAAAGTCAAACACATTCAAACAAAGCAATTTAAATCAAATGAAAGTCAAACACATTCAAATAAATCTATTTGATCAAATGAAAGTCAAACACATTCAAACAAAGCAATATAAATCAAATGAAAGTGAAATGCATTCTACAAAGCTAATTGAATCACATAAAAGTCAAACTCATTCAAACAAAGCTATTTGAATCAAATGAAAGTCAAATACATTCTAAAAAGATAATTGAATCAGATGAAAGTCAAACACATTCAAACAACCCTATTTGAATCAAATGAAAGTCAAATACATTCTACAAAGCTAATTGAATCAAATGAAAGTCAAACACATTCAAACAAAGCTATTTGAATCAACTGAAAGTCAAACACGTTTAAACAAAGCTATTTAAATGAAATGAAAGTGAAATGCAATCTACAAATCTATTTAAATCAAATGAAAGTCAAACACTTTCAAACAAATTTATTTGCATCAAATTCAAGTCAAATTTATTCTACAAAGCTAATTGAATCGAATGAAAGTCAAACACATTCAAACAAAGCTATTTGAATCAAATGAAAGTAAAATACATTCTACAAAGCTAATTGAATCAAATGAAAGTCAAACACATTCAAACAAAGCTATTTGTATCAAATGAAAGTCAAATACATTCTACAAAGCTAATTGAATCAAATGAAAGTCAAACACATTCAAACAAAACTATTTGAATCAAATGAAAGTCAAATACATTCTACAAAGCTAATTGAATCAAATGAAAGTCAAACACATTCAATCAAAGCTATTTGTATCAAATGAAAGTCAAATACATTCTACAAAGATAATTGAATCAAATGAAAGTCAAACACATTCAAACAAAGCTATTTGAATCAAATGAAAATCAAATACATTCTACAATGCTAATTGAATCAAATGAAAGTCAAACACATTCAATCAAAGCTATTTGAATAAAATGAAAGTCAAATGCATTCTACAAAAACTAATTGAATCAAATGAAAGTCAAACACATTCAAACAAAGCTATTTGAATCAATTGAGAGTTAAACACATTCAAACAAAGCTATTTGAATCAAATGAAAGTCAAATACATTCTATAAAGCTAATTGAATCAAATGAAAGTGAAATACATTTTACAAAGCTAATTGAATCACATGAAAGTCAAACACATTCAAACAAAGCTATTTGAATAAAATGAAAGTCAAATACATTCTACAAAGCTAATTGAATCAAATGAAAGTCAAACACATTCAAACAAAGCTATTTGAATTAAATGAAAGTCAAACAAGTTAAAATAAAGCTATTTAAATCAAATGAAAGTGAAATGCATTTTACAAAGCTAATTGAATCAAATAAAAGTCAAACACATTCAAATAAAGCTATTTGAATCAAATGAAAGTCAAACACATTCAAACAAAGCAATTTAAATCAAATGAAAGTCAAACACATTCAAATAAAGCTATTTGATCAAATGAAAGTCAAACACATTCAAACAAAGCAATTTAAATCAAATGAAAGTGAAATGCATTCTACAAAGCTAATTGAATCACATAAAAGTCAAACTCATTCAAACAAAGCTATTTGAATCAAATGAAAGTCAAATACATTCTACAAAGATAATTGAATCAGATGAAAGTCAAACACATTCAAACAACCCTATTTGAATCAAATAAAAGTCAAATACATTCTACAAAGCTAATTGAATCAAATGAAAGTCAAACACATTCAAAAAAAGCTTTTTGAATCACTGAAAGTCAAACACGTTTAAACAAAGCGATTTAAATGAAATGAAAGTGAAATGCAATCTACAAATCTATTTAAATCAAATGAAAGTCAAACAATTTCAAACAAATTTATTTGCATCAAATTAAAGTCAAATTTATTCTACAAAGCTAATTGAATCAAATGAAAGTCAAACACATTCAAACAAAGCTATTTGAATCAAATGAAAGTAAAATACATTCTACAAAGCTAATTGAATCAAATGAAAGTCAAACACATTCAAACAAAGCTATTTGTATCAAATGAAAGTCAAATACATTCTACAAAGCTAATTGAATCAAATGAAAGTCAAACACATTCAAACAAAGCTATTTGAATCAAATGAAAATCAAATACATTCTACAATGCTAATTGAATCAAATGAAAGTCAAACACATTCAAACAAAGCTATTTGTATCAAATGAAAGTCAAATACATTCTACAAAGCTAATTGAATCAAATGAAAGTCAAACACATTCCAACAAAGCTATTTGAATCAAAAGAAAATCAAATACATTCTACAATGCTAATTTGAATCAAATGAAAGTCAAATACATTCTATAAAGCTAATTGAATCAAATGAAAGTGAAACACATTCAAACAAAGCAATTTAAATCAAATGAAAGTCAAACACATTCAAATAAAGTTATTTATAATCAAACGAAAGTGAAATGCATTCTACAAAGCTAATTGAATCAAATGAAAGTCAAACACATTCAAACAAAGCTATTTGTATCAAATGAAAGTCAAATACATTCTACAAAGCTAATTGAATCAAATGAAAGTCAAACACATTCAAACAAAGCTATTTGAATCAAATTAAAATCAAATACATTCTACAATGCTAATTGAATCAAATGAAAGTCAAACACATTCAAACAAAGCTATTTGTATCAAATGAAAGTCAAATACATTCTACAAAGCTAATTGAATCAAATGAAAGTCAAACACATTCAAACAAAGCTATTTGAATCAAAAGAAAATCAAATACATTCTACAATGCTAATTTGAATCAAATGAAAGTCAAATACATTCTATAAAGCTAATTGAATCAAAGAAAGTGAAACACATTCAAACAAAGCAATTTAAATCAAATGAAAGTCAAACACATTCAAACAAAGTTATTTATAATCAAACGAAAGTGAAATGCATTCTACAAAGCTAATTTAATCAAATGAAAGTCAAACACATTCAAACAAAGCTAGTTTAATCAAATATGAGTCAAATACATTCACACAAAGCTAATTGAATCAAATGAAAGTCAAACACATTCAAACAAAGCTATTTGAATTAAATGAAAGTCAAACACATTCAAAAAAAGTTATTTAAATCAAATGAAAGTGAAATGCATTCTATAAAGTTAATTTAATCAAATGAAAGTAAAAAACATTCAAACAATGCTATTTGAATCAAATGAGAGTCAAACACATTCAAACAAAGCTAATTAAATCAAATAAAAGTCAAATACATTGTATAAAATTGATTGAATCAAATGAAAGTTAAACAGATTAAAACAAAGCTATTTGCATCAAATGAAAGTCAAACACATTCAAACAAAGCTATTTGAATTAAATGAAAGTCAAATACATTCTACAAAGCTAATTGAATCAAATGAAAGTAAAAAACATTCAAACAAAGCTATTTGAATCAAATGAAAGTCAAATACATTCTACAAAGCTAATTGAATAATATGAAAGTCAAACACATTCAAACAAAGCAATTTAAATCAAATGAAAGTGAAATACATTTTACAAAGCTAATTGAATCAAATAAAAGTCAAACACATTCAAACAAAGCTATTTGAATCAACTGAAAGTCAAACACGTTTAAACAAAGCTATTTAAATGAAATGAAAGTGAAATGCAATCTACAAATCTATTTAAATCAAATGAAAGTCAAACACTTTCAAACAAATTTATTTGCATCAAATTCAAGTCAAATTTATTCTACAAAGCTAATTGAATCGAATGAAAGTCAAACACATACAAACAAAGCTATTTGAATCAAATGAAAGTAAAATACATTCTACAAAGCTAATTGAATCAAATGAAAGTCAAACACATTCAAACAAAGCTATTTGTATCAAATGAAAGTCAAATACATTCTACAAAGCTAATTGAATCAAATGAAAGTCAAACACATTCAAACAAAACTATTTGAATCAAATGAAAGTCAAATACATTCTACAAAGCTAATTGAATCAAATGAAAGTCAAACACATTCAATCAAAGCTATTTGTATCAAATGAAAGTCAAATACATTCTACAAAGCTAATTGAATCAAATGAAAGTCAAACACATTCAAACAAAGCTATTTGAATCAAATGAAAATCAAATACATTCTACAATGCTAATTGAATCAAATGAAAGTCAAACACATTCAATCAAAGCTATTTGAATAAAATGAAAGTCAAATGCATTCTACAAAACTAATTGAATCAAATGAAAGTCAAACACATTCAAACAAAGCTATTTGAATCAATTGAGAGTTAAACACATTCAAACAAAGCTATTTGAATCAAATGAAAGTCAAATACATTCTATAAAGCTAATTGAATCAAATGAAAGTGAAATACATTTTACAAAGCTAATTGAATCACATGAAAGTCAAACACATTCAAACAAAGCTATTTGAATAAAATGAAAGTCAAATACATTCTACAAAGCTAATTGAATCAAATGAAAGTCAAACACATTCAAACAAAGCTATTTGAATTAAATGAAAGTCAAACACGTTAAAATAAAGCTATTTAAATCAAATGAAAGTGAAATGCATTTTACAAAGCTAATTGAATCAAATAAAAGTCAAACACATTCAAATAAAGCTATTTGAATCAAATGAAAGTCAAACACATTCAAACAAAGCAATTTAAATCAAATGAAAGTCAAACACATTCAAATAAAGCTATTTGATCAAATGAAAGTCAAACACATTCAAACAAAGCAATTTAAATCAAATGAAAGTGAAATGCATTCTACAAAGCTAATTGAATCACATAAAAGTCAAACTCATTCAAACAAAGCTATTTGAATCAAATGAAAGTCAAATACATTCTACAAAGATAATTGAATCAGATGAAAGTCAAACACATTCAAACAACCCTATTTGAATCAAATAAAAGTCAAATACATTCTACAAAGCTAATTGAATCAAATGAAAGTCAAACACATTCAAAAAAAGCTTTTTGAATCACTGAAAGTCAAACACGTTTAAACAAAGCGATTTAAATGAAATGAAAGTGAAATGCAATCTACAAATCTATTTAAATCAAATGAAAGTCAAACAATTTCAAACAAATTTATTTGCATCAAATTAAAGTCAAATTTATTCTACAAAGCTAATTGAATCAAATGAAAGTCAAACACATTCAAACAAAGCTATTTGAATCAAATGAAAGTAAAATACATTCTACAAAGCTAATTGAATCAAATGAAAGTCAAACACATTCAAACAAAGCTATTTGTATCAAATGAAAGTCAAATACATTCTACAAAGCTAATTGAATCAAATGAAAGTCAAACACATTCAAACAAAGCTATTTGAATCAAATGAAAATCAAATACATTCTACAATGCTAATTGAATCAAATGAAAGTCAAACACATTCAAACAAAGCTATTTGTATCAAATGAAAGTCAAATACATTCTACAAAGCTAATTGAATCAAATGAAAGTCAAACACATTCAAACAAAGCTATTTGAATCAAAAGAAAATCAAATACATTCTACAATGCTAATTTGAATCAAATGAAAGTCAAATACATTCTATAAAGCTAATTGAATCAAATGAAAGTGAAACACATTCAAACAAAGCAATTTAAATCAAATGAAAGTCAAACACATTCAAACAAAGTTATTTATAATCAAACGAAAGTGAAATGCATTCTACAAAGCTAATTTAATCAAATGAAAGTCAAACACATTCAAACAAAGCTAGTTTAATCAAATATGAGTCAAATACATTCACACAAAGCTATTTGAATTAAATGAAAGTCAAATACATTCTACAAAGCTAATTGAATAAAATGAAAGTCAAACACATTCAAACAAAGCTATTTGAATTAAATGAAAGTCAAACACATTCAAAAAAAGTTATTTAAATCAAATGAAAGTGAAATGCATTCTATAAAGTTAATTTAATCAAATGAAAGTAAAAAACATTCAAACAATGCTATTTGAATCAAATGAGAGTCAAACACATTCAAACAAAGCTAATTAAATCAAATAAAAGTCAAATACATTGTATAATATTGATTGAATCAAATGAAAGTTAAACAGATTAAAACAAAGCTATTTGCATCAAATGAAAGTCAAACACATTCAAACAAAGCTATTTGAATTAAATGAAAGTCAAATACATTCTACAAAGCTAATTGAATCAAATGAAAGTAAAAAACATTCAAACAAAGCTATTTGAATCAAATGAAAGTCAAATACATTCTATAAAGCTAATTGAATAATATGAAAGTCAAACACATTCAAACAAAGCAATTTAAATCAAATGAAAGTGAAATACATTTTACAAAGCTAATTGAATCAAATGAAAGTCAAACACATTCAAACAAAGCTATTTGAATCAAATGAAAGTCAAATACATTCTACAAAGCTAATTGAATCAAATGAAAGTCAAACACATTCAAACAAAGCTATTTGAATCAAATAAAAGTCAAACACGTTCAAAAAAAGCTATTTAAATCAAATGAAAGTGAAATGCATTCTACAAAGCTAATTGAATCAAATAAAAGTCAAACACATTCAAATAAAGCTATTTGAATCAAATGAAAGTCAAACACATTCAAACAATGCAATTTAAATCAAATGAAAGGCAAACACATTCAAATAAAGATATTTGATCAAATGAAAGTCAAACACATTCAAACAAAGCAATATAAATCAAATGAAAGTGAAATGCATTCTGCAAAGCTAATTGAATCACATGAAAGTCAAACTCATTCAAACAAAGCTATTTGAATCAAATGAAAGTCAAAAACATTCTACAAAGATAATTAAATCAGATGAAAGTCAAACACATTCAAACAACCCTATTTGAATCAAATGAAAGTCAAATACATTCTACAAAGCTAATTGAATCAAATGAAAGTCAAACACATTCAAATAAAGCTATTTGAATCAACTGAAAGTCAAACACGTTTAAACAAAGCTATTTAAATGAAATGAAAGTGAAATGCAATCTACAAATCTATTTAAATCAAATGAAAGTCAAACACTTTCAAACAAATTTATTTGCATCAAATTCAAGTCAAATTTACTCTACAAAGCTAATTGAATCGAATGAAAGTCAAACACATTCAAACAAAGCTATTTGAATCAAATGAAAGTAAAATACATTCTACAAAGCTTATTGAATCAAATGAAAGTCAAACACATTCAAACAAAGCTATTTGTATCAAATGAAAGTCAAATACATTCTACAAAACTAATTGAATCAAATGAAAGTCAAACACATTCAAACAAAGCTATTTGAATCAAATGAAAATCAAATACATTCTACAATGCTAATTGAATCAAATGAAAGTCAAACACATTCAAACAAAGCTATTTGAATAAAATAAAAGTCAAATGCATTATACAAAACTAATTGAATCAAATGAAAGTCAAACACATTCAAACAAAGCTATTTGAATCAATTGAGAGTTAAACACATTCAAACAAAGCTATTTGAATCAAATGAAAGTCAAATACATTCTATAAAGCTAATTAAATCAAATGAAAGTGAAACACATTCAAACAAAGCAATTTAAATCAAATGAAAGTCAAACACATTCAAACAAAGTTATTTAAAATCAAACGAAAGTGAAATGCATTTTACAAAGCTAATTTAATCAAATGAAAGTCAAACACATTCAAACAAAGCTAGTTTAATCAAATATGAGTCAAATACATTCACACAAAGCTATTTGAATTAAATGAAAGTGAAATACATTCTACAAAGCTAATTGAATCAAATGAAAGTCAAACACATTCAAAAAAAGCTATTTGAATTAAATGAAAGTCAAACACATTCAAAAAAAGTTATTTAAAATCAAATGAAAGTGAAATGCATTTTATAAAGTTAATTTAATCAAATGAAAGTAAAAAACATTCAAACAATGCTATTTGAATCAAATGAGAGTCAAACACATTCAAACAAAGCTAATTAAATCAAATAAAAGTCAAATACATTGTATAAAGTTGATTGAATTAAATGAAAGTTAAACACATTAAAACAAAGCTATTTGAATCAAATGAAAGTCAAACACATTCAAACAAAGCTATTTGAATCAATTGAGAGTTAAACACATTCAAACAAAGCTATTTAAATCAAATGAAAGTCAAATACATTCTACAAAGCTAATTGAATCAAATAAAAGTTAAACACATTCAAACAAAGCTATTCGAATCATATGAAAGTGAAATACATTCTACAAAGCTATTGAATCAAACGAAAGTCAAACACATTCAAACAAAGCTATTTGAATCAAATGAAAGTCAAATACATTCTATAAAGCTGATTGAATCAAATGAAAGTCAAACACATTTAAACAAAGCTATTTGAATAAAATGAAAGTCAAATACATTCTACAAAGCAAATTGAATCAAATGAAAGTCAAACACAATCAAACAAAGCTATTTGAATCAAATGAAAGTCAAATACATTCTAAAAAGCTAATTGAATCAAATGATAGTCAAACACATTCAAACAAAGCTATTCGAACCAAATGAAAGTCTAATACATTCTACAAAGCTAATGGAATCAAATGAAAGTCAAACACATTCAAACAAAGCTATTTGAATCAAATGAAAGTCAAACACATTCAAACAAAGTTATTTGAATCAAATATGAATCAAATACATTCAAACAAAGGTTTTTGAATTAAATGAAAGTCAAATACATTCTACAAAGCTAATTGAATCAAATGAAAGTCAAACACATTCAAATAAAGCTATTTGAATCAAATGAGAGTCAAATACATTCAAACAAAGCTAATTAAATCAAATGAAAGTTAAATACATTCTACAAAGCTAATTGAATCAAAAGAAAGTCAAACACATTCAAATAAAGCTATTTGAATCAAATGAGAGTCAAATACATTCAAACAAAGCTAATTAAATCAAATAAAAGATAAATACATTCTACAAAGCTAATTGAATCACATGAAAGTCAAACACATTCAAACAAAGCTATTTGAATCAAATGAAAGTCAAATACATTCTACAAAGCTAATTGAATCAAATGAAAGTCAAACACATTCAAACAAAGCTATTTGAATTAAATGAAAGTCAAACACGTTAAAATAAAGCTATTTAAATCAAATGAAAGTGAAATGCATTTTACAAAGCTAATTGAATCAAATAAAAGTCAAACACATTCAAATAAAGCTATTTGAATCAAATGAAAGTCAAACACATTCAAACAAAGCAATTTAAATCAAATGAAAGTCAAACACATTCAAATAAAGCTATTTGATCAAATGAAAGTCAAACACATTCAAACAATAAAATTTAAATCAAATGAAAGTGAAATGCATTCTACAAAGCTAATTGAATCACATAAAAGTCAAACTCATTCAAACAAAGCTATTTGAATCAAATGAAAGTCAAATACATTCTACAAAGATAATTGAATCAGATGAAAGTCAAACACATTCAAACAACCCTATTTGAATCAAATGAAAGTCAAATACATTCTACAAAGCTAATTGAATCAAATGAAAGTCAAACATGATTAGGGGATTTTGCTCCCACCAATCGGAATGTGCCACGTGGGCCAATCAGGACCTGCCAAATGTCCCCTAGTTGGAACTGTCAGGGCTTGCCACGTGGCACGCGCTTATTCGTCTACCTTGGACCTGTTATGTCACGACATGTGGCATACTCCATGCCTAATGGAGAAACCGGCCACCCAGGCCCAACTTCCGAGGGAAGCCTAATCGGCCCTAGGTTTACCTAAACCTAGGATGGGCACGTTTCCCAAGGTTATAAATACCTCCCTTAATCCACATTAAGGGAGATTACAAATAAAAGAATACAGAATCATTACGGAAAAAACACATTAATTACACACAGTAATAACCGGCTGATCTCGCTAACAAGCAGATTACCTACGTTAATCACTCTCACCTAGAGAGACCTAATCACTTTAATTTCCGCATTAATTACTCCTTAATCAGGTACTAACTTGACCGTTGGAGGCGGAGCTCACAGGAGTCTCCGTTATTTTGCAGGTACAGGCGTCCGGTTCCAGTCTCGGAATTGTAACTCTCCCGCAGGACATCAGAAAACCCCGAAACATTTGGCGCCGTCTGTGGGAAGAGTACTTCTGAGATGGCATCCAAGTCTGTACCGACTCCTGAAGAGAGGCGTCCCCTAGACGACCCTCAAGTTCAGTCGGACCATGATACCGAAAGTGAATTTGAAGTTGAAGCTCATACAGCTTCAGACGGGACCCTAAGGGCCCGACGTACTCGTCATACCGAAAGGAGGGAACGGGAGCATCTTCAAACAGGAAGCGAGCCAGCAGGCGCACCGCCTGTTCGGCAACAGCCGACTGATGGGTCTGCTCCCATCACAAGGAACGAACTCATGACCTTCATGAGGGATTTCGAGGGAGAGATTCAAGAGTTGATCAACAAGAAGCCGCCTGCTCCAGTCAAGGAGCAGTCGGCCAAGAAACCCTCCACTTCACTGAAGAGGAAGCCAGTTCAAGGGCGAGAGGCGACTCCTCATCCTAAATCTAGGAAGCGGGAGCCACCTGCCCTTGATTTCACAAAATTCCGTTATCCTACAGGAAATAGGAAACCTGTTCGTCATATTCAGGCGGACGGGTCGAAGCAAACATTCACAGATGCTCGGCTACTGCTAGAGCAGAAGAAGAGTGACCGATTGTCAGAGTCGGCCTCTACTTCAAACTTTCAAGACAGTTTGCGAAATGCCTCGATGAGGCATACTCAGTCGTATCATGAGAGTCAGTCAGGCGGCACCTCCCGTCAGTCCGGCTTTCATAGCGACCAGGCGGTACCAAACTTACCATTTGTGCCGCAACAACAGTATTTTTTGCAGCTACGGTTGCTTAGACTTGGTGAACAGCCGTCGGCCTTCTCCAAGGAAATTACTGAAGCCGCTCAGCCGACCAAAGTGAAAAATGTACTAGTAGGCGCCTATGACGGCACTACTAACCCAGAAGACCATCTGATGGCATTCACCAACCTGATGTACCTTCAAGAATTGGATGATCCCACTTGGTGCAAGTGTTTCCCAGCGACTCTCAAAGGAATCGCACAGCAATGGTTCGGCAACCTGCCGACTGGTTGTGTAAATAGCTTCAGGACGCTTGCTTACTTATTTGCCTCCAACTTCGCCATGAACATCCCTGCGAAGAAAACGACCCTTTATTTGGGAACAATTCAGCAGGGCGAGAAGGAGGGGCTTCGTTCTTACATCAGGCGGTTTAACCTGATGAGAATACAAATTCAAGGGTTACCGGATGAGGTAGCTTATACTGACTTTTTCAGAGGTCTCAAAGACGGGTCTACCTTCAAATTTGATTTGGTTCGAAAAAGGGTGGCTACTCTTCAAGAGGCCTTGATTGAAGCAGAAGCCTATATACAGGCGACTGATCTTTGTACGATAAAATAGTCGGACGGGAAAAGGTTCGACAAAAGAGAGGTCTGGGCGGCTGATTCCTCTAAACAGCCGGCCCAGAAAAGGAAAAAAGAATTCAGACCATACTCCCCAAAGTATGCGTTTAACAAGGATAACCAGTTTATCCTAAAAGAAATCAAAGGACGGATCTCAATTGAGAAGCCGGTCCCCATGAAGGGTTCTGCAAACAACCGGAACCAAGATAAATTTTGTGCTTATCATGATGATGTTGGTCATCACACCAATGACTGCATCAGTCTCATGCGGTATCTGGACCGCCTGGCTGAGCAAGGTGATCTTGCCACTTATGTCAAGAAATCTACGGGGAACACTTCCTCAAAAAAGCAGTCGGCCAAAAAGAATCAACAGGCCGACAGCTCCGATACAGATGATGCAGTCGTCTACACCATTGCAGGCGGCTTCTCAGGAGGCGGCCCCACTATTAGGGGCAACAAAGACAATATCAGGCGGTTAGATGTAAATTCCGTTCACCAAGAACGGTCGTCCAAATATTCATTTCCTGAGATTGTCATCACTGAAGAAGATCTAGGAAGGGTAAGGGGGCCGCATGACGACCCTCTCGTTATTGAATGTAAAGTGGCCAACCAGAGAGTTGGCCGAATCCTCATAGATACCGGAAGCTCCTCAGATCTCATCAGTAGCAAATGTCTGTCGAAACTGAAATATCAGACTGATTGCATACATCCGGCCTCCCACCCTTTAGTAGGGTTTGGAGGAGGAGTCGTCCACCCACTGGGACGAGTAGATTTACCCATTCGCCTGGGCGAAAAAGGGGAAGGACGACACATGGTAGTCCGGTTCCTAGTAGTAGAGGAACTCTCGGCCTACAACATGATTCTGGGTCGACCAACCCTGAATAATTCCAAGGCTGTTATAATCCCGTCTCTTATGTTGCTCAAGTTTGAGAGGGATAATGGAACAGTCGGCTCCCTAAGGGGAGATCAGAGGATGGCCCGAGAGTGCTATCTCTCGGATGTCAAGCCCACTGTTATGGCCACTGGGTCAAGTGGTGAAAAAACAGACCTTGACAATGTCAAGGAGAGTGCGCCTGTTCAAGAAGCAGGCGGCAAAAAGAGAAAGGCGTCCCAGACAGGGGCCGCAAGAAAAGCAAGAAAATAGCAATCATTGGCAGAGGAGCGGCCGGATGAGTTCCGCCCTCAGCCGGCTGGTGAGCATGCGGACCTGATCTTAGACGACTCACGTCCTGACCGAACAGTCAAAGTTGGGACGGCTGCTCTGAGAAACCTTGGTGACGACTTTCACAACCTATTGAAAGAATACAAGGACATCTTTGCATTCGAAGTCCATGAAATGCCAGGCATTAGTCCTGATCTGGCGGTACATAAACTCGCCGTGGATCCAAAAAAGAAGCCGGTACGGCAAAAGAAGCGGAACCATGGCGAAGAAAGAAGTCAGGCGGCAGCCGCCGAAGTTAAAAAATTACTTGATGCAGGGTTCATTCGGCAATGTTACTTCCCAGACTGGGTTGCAAATGTGGTGCTTGTTAAAAAGCCGAATGGCACCTGGCGAATGTGTGTAGACTACACAGACTTAAACAAGGCGTGCCCCAAAGACAGTTACCCTCTGCCTAAAATTGATAACCTGGTCGACTCAACAGCCGGCCATGCTTTGATGAGCTTTATGGACGCCTATTCTGGTTTCCATCAAATTCCTTTATGGAAGAAAGATCAACAGAAGACGGCCTTCGTCACTGATCAGGGGTTATACTGTTACACGGTCATGCCGTTTGGTCTTAAGAATGCCCCGGCTACCTTCCAACGAATGATAAACACTGTGTTCTTTGATCAGGTTGGGAGAAACGTCGAGGCATACATTGATGATATGATTGTCAAGACTAAACTTCAGAAAGATCATCTGTCGGACCTCCGAGAAACTTTCGCCACACTCAGGCGGCACCATGTCATGCTCAATCCCAAGAAATGTGTATTTGGAGTTGAGTCTGGGAAATTTCTCGGATTCCTTATCAATCAGAGAGGAATATAGGCGAACCCTGAGAAGGTGCAGGCGGTCATTGACATGCAGTCGCCTCGTACCATCCGAGAGGTTCAGAAGTTAACAGGTTGTCTGGCGGCCTTGGGAAGATTTCTAAGCCGATCAGGCGACAAATGCCTATACTTTTTCCAGGCAATTAAGAAAAAGGCAAGGTTTGAATGGGGGCCGGATGCTAAGGCCGCCTTCCAGAAATTAAAAGTTCACTTGCATTCCTTGCCGAGGCTGGTCAGCCCTTTGCCCAAAGAGGTTCTCTACATGTACTTGGCCGTCTCTGATCATGCGTTAAGCGCTGTTCTCCTTGCTGAAAGGTACGGCTGTCAGCTCCCGGTCTACTTTGTCAGTCACGTACTGAAAAATGCCGAGTTGAGGTATCCCCTAGTGGAGAAATTTGGTCTTGCACTCTTCATGGCTGTTAAAAAATTGAAGCCCTACTTTTTGGCACATGCAGTCGTCGTGTATACAGACCAACCTATCAAGCGGCCACTGACCATCATGGAGTCGTCAGGCCGAATGATCAAATGGGCCATAGAAATAAAGAGCCTCGAAGTTACTTTCGAGCCTAGAAAAGCAGTGAAGGGGCAAGCCTTTGCTGACTTTATTGTTGAGATGACTCGTCCTCCTGACTCTCAAGTTCCAGACCAAGTCTGGAAGGTATATGTGGACGGAAGCTCTACTTCAAATGGTTGTGGAGCAGGCGTCATATGTCAGTCGCCAGAGGGCGACAGGTACGAGTATGCTCTACGCTTCAGTTTTCAGGCTTCAAACAATGAGGCAGAATATGAAGCTTTACTAGCCGGGATCCGCATGTGCAAGGCGGCAGGGGCAAGAAAAATAGACGTCTGTTCCGATTCACAATTGATAGTGAGTCAGTACAATGGCGAATACGAAGCAACCCATCCGGCCATGATCAAGTACTTACAGGCGGTCCGACAAGCAGTCGGCTCCCTTGAAGATTTCCATCTGATCCAAGTGCCAAGATCAGAAAACAACCAGGCGGATGCACTGTCAAAATTAGCATCATCCGCCTCCTCCGATACTCCTCGAACTGTTTTTTTGGGAAGTAATGGAGAAGAGAAGCATCGAGGAAAACCCTATTGGAATCCTAGACAGAAGCTCAACCTGGATGGATTCAATCAGGGCATATCTGACAAACGGTACACTGCCAGATGATACTCAACAGGCGGCAGCACTGAAAAAACGAGCCACCTGTTTTGAAATGATAAAGGGAGAACTTCACAAAAAGGGGTACCTTCAACCCTTCTTAAAGTGTGTTACTCCAGAAAAGGGACGAGAGATACTAGACGATCTTCACTCTGGTTACTGTGCTTCTCATATAGGTGGTAGGATGCTTGCTCAAAGGGCAAGGCGGCAGGGCTACTTTTGGCCTACTTTGGAAGCAGATGCAATGGAGATGGTGAAAAAATGTGACAAGTGCCAAAGGTTTGGCAAACTAATTCACCGTCCGGCTACTGGCCTCACTACCATTCACAGCCCACTACCGTTTGCTAAGTGGGGCATGGACATTCTGGGTCCATATACGCCTGCTACAGGCGGCATGAGGTACATACTTGTTGCCGTTGACTACTTCACTAAATGGGTAGAGGCGGAGGCTGTAAAGGGAATCAAGACGAAAGATGTAATTTCATTCATTTGGAGAAATGTCATCACTCGGTTCGGGGTTCCCATGTCTACTGTTTTTGATAATGATCCCCAATTTGAGACGCCTGTTCTCAAAAGCTGGTTGGGTGACCAAGGAATTGCAAACTACTTTGCATCTGTCGGCCGTCCACAAGCAAACGGCCAGGTAGAAGCCTTTAATAAAATCATCTCAGACGGTCTCAAGAAAAAGATTGAACGAGCAGGCGGCCTATGGGCGGATGAACTACCACATGTTCTCTGGGCCATTAGGACGACTGAAAAAGGGGCGACTGGAGAAACTCCATTCCTCCTAACTTACGGTGCGGAAGCTGTTCTTCCAATAGAACACTACGAGCCGACTCTTCAAGTAATGCTATATGACGAAGAGGCAAACTGGGAAGCCATGCGCCTGGCATTAGACTCACTTCCTGAAAAGAGGGGCAATGCTGTCTTGCGCCATGAGATCTATCGCCTGAGAATGACTAGATCATACAACAAAAAAGTACACAGGCGTCCACTCAAAGTAGGGGACTTTGTACTTAGAAAAATGGAAGCAGTTGGTAGGGCTAATGAGTCTGGCAAACTAACTCCCAACTGGGAAGGACCCTACCGAATCTATGAGGAAGTCAGGGACGGTACCTACCGTCTGGAAACACCAGACGGACAACCGTTGCCTCGAACTTGGAATGTAGATAATCTTAAGAAATATTTCTTTTGAATGATGTAAATAGTCAAGAGCTACTTAATAAAAGTGCACTTACTATTCAAATTTGTACTAAGAGGGGCACGCTTACTAACAAATAGTCGGCTACTCTCCGTGTTTAATTTTACTTACGAGGGGCATGCCGTCTGTACCTTTACAGTCGGCTACTCTCCATTGAGTTTTTCACTCTATCTTCAGAGGGGCATGCCGTCTGTACCTTTACAGTCGGCTACTCTCCATTGAGTTTTTCACTCTATCTTCAGAGGGGCATGCCGTCTGTAACTTTACAGTCGGCTACTCTCCATTGAGTATTTTACTCACAATAGGGGCATGTCGTCTGGGCATATAGTCGGCTACTCTCCATAAGAAGATGGCCGACTGGTTCCAAACACATAGCCACCCCCCTAATACTTAGCTAAAAAGATTAGGGCCTGGCCGACTCTGTACCTAACAGGCGGCTACCCTCCTTTTTACTTAGCACCTACGTTCACCAAGAACTTACCAAGGCCACAGGCCGAATGATCAGACCAGGCGCCAAGCCAACTGATCAAATCTACAAAACTAATACGACCTGTCCCAACATCATAGCAGGCGTCCGACGGCATCCCTTCGGATGAAATTCGTCGCAGAGAGCAGCTCCCTTTTGGGTGGAACATTGTTCTATAAACTAATTACACGGCACCTATACGACTGTCCCCAAGGGCAACCACGTAGCCGTTTTTGAGACAAGGATAACTCTATCACTAACCAAACCAGTGGTAGCAGTTGACATATGAGTCAGATGACCGCCTGTATTACTTGGGATAAATGCAGGGGGTACCTATTGAGTTAATAGCCAACAAACATTGGCGAATCAAGGGGTCTAGCCGGCCTACGCCGCCTGGTACCTCTACTTCTCAAACAAAAGTGACAGCGACTGAGTAACTCCAACGTTAACTCATAGTTACTCCCTCAAATTTGGTATGGAACCTAAAAGGTTTGAGTCGTCCGCCTGTTTTTAACAAACAGGGGCACTCAAACCCCATTCCTACTAGGTAACCTATTGAGTTAATAGCCAACAAACATTGGCAAATCAAGGGGATCAGCCGGCCTCCGCCGCCTGGTACCTCTACTACTCAATAGATTGTGACGAAGACTAAGTAACACCTATGTTAACTTAATAGTCACTCAAACTTAGTATGGAGCCTAAAAGGTATGAGTCGTCCGCCTGTTTTTAACAAACAGGGGCTCTCAACCACTACTCTTGCTAGGTTAACAAATTATGAGTTAAAAGCCAACAACATTGGCAATAAAGGGAAACAACCGGTACCCACCGCTTGTTATCTCTACTACTCAATTCTTTGGCGACTAGGTAATACTCTATTTACTTGGTTAGACCACTTTCCTACTTGGTTAAATTTACAAATGACAGGACCGCCTGCCTAAAAAGGATCCAGACAAATAGTTCAAATACTGATTGGATAAATGGCCGACTGATCGTCTATCCTGGAAACAGACAACCAGTCGTCCAGGGGCATAGGCGGCGTACTAACTCTCCGTACCTGTCTGCAACGTTCGGCCATGTAAAATAGTCGGTCTAGTGAACAATTGGATATTAGATATGGAATACTTAGACAAATTTGAAGAAAAACAAAAATTCATTAAAAATAAGCCGGTCATTAAAGACCAGCCAAATATTCAAAGCCCCGGCCCCTGGCCGGGTAAATACAAAGCAAACGGCACGCAGGCCGTTGAAAGAATACATAAAGCTTAAGAAGGGGGCAGTTCAGTATTAGCAGCTGCCGCCTGGTCAGCACTCTTCTTGCCGGACTCGGCTTCAGCTGCATCCTTTTTTGATGTATTACCCCCAAGCGGCACAAGCGCCACTACCGGCTCCTCCTCCTCCAACGCTTCCCCAACGCCTCTTCTTCAGCGGCCGCCAGGATCTATTGATTATATGTTTCCGAACACTGGCGGTACGTTCTTTCCCAAGAGGCAAAGTCGGCACTGGGGAAGAGGCGGCCCCATGTCATGCGCTGGATTTGAGCGGAGTCTTCCATCATCTCCCGGACCAGCTCTTTCTTCTCTTGCTCGGCCTTTTCCGAGAGCTCTTGGGTAAGACTCTTCTCCTGGGTCACCAAGCGTTCCTTTACGCTGGCCAAGGATTTCTCCATGGCTTCGTAAGAGTACATTTTCAGGCGAAGAGGTTTCAGCTCGGCCTTGAGATTTGTGATGGTCGCCTCCAGCTCGTCATTCTTCTTCTGGGCCACCTCTAACTGAGCCCGAACAGCGGCGGTAGCCTGCGCCTGATAATAAAGAATATCAATGGTCAGTACTTCATTTTGGGCAATTTGAAACATTGCCTTATCACAGTCAGAGGCGGCCATAGCTTTTGCAGCCTTTACCTCTTTGTTCTTCCGATCAAGCGGCTTGCGAAGGCCGTTAACTCGGAGCAGGGCCTAAGTACAAAAAAACAGGCGTCAGTTTCCAAACAAAAAAGAAAACAGGCGTCCAAAACTTCAAATACTCAAAAATATGCTAAGTATACCTCAGCAAGGACCCCTGCAATCCCGTCAAGGTCAAGGGTGCCGACACCCCTGATTGCCTCCCTTTCAGCTGGAGGAACTGCCCTGATCATAGACTTGGCCATCTCTACCAAGTCAGGCTCCTGGGGGCCGGCTGCATCAAGCATAAACAAACGGATTAGACTTAGTAACAAAGGGAGCAAGTCTAAAATTTACAAGGACAACTTCATACCTCTAGGCGGCCCAGTTGGAGTTTTAGTGGAAGTGGTCGGCTGTTTCTCAGCCGCCACCTGTTTCCTGGCAGAACCAGGAGAGCTCCCAACAGTCGTCTTCCGGGCCTTGGGGTCCGGCTGTTGAGAAGATGAAGCTCTTGGAGCACCCGTCTTAAAAAAGAAGAAAAAAGTCAGTATATGCATAAACACTCCAAAAAGAGGGTGAAAGGTTCGGAGCTCACCAAGGGTGCCCCCTTCTTGGGGGAGTCGGTTGAAACTTGTTGCATAATAGAGGCCCGCAACATGGCCGCCGCAGTCTTGGAGGCGGTGATTTTGCTCATGGCGTCAGCTGCAAAAACAAACAGCAAAGTTAATAAAAGATAAACAACAAATGTATGAAACAATAGAGTATTCGACAGGCCGACTACCTCTTGAGCACCGACTGCTGAGGATGCAGGCGGCCAAAAAAGTACTCGTCATAGAGCCACTTGAAGCTCGGGACGCAGTGCAGGGGTACTTGCTCTCGTACCCCTGAAGTAGAGTTGACCCTCGACTCTACTTTAAAGAGTCCTTTATCAAGGATCTCTTTCTTAGCCTTGGGGGGAACAGGCGGCATGCTACGGCCGCCTGCAAGAAGGGGCGGATTCCTGTTCCACCTATTGAAGCGCTTGTTCTGCTCAATGTCAGAACTCTCAATGATGAGGAAGGTGCTCCGCCAGTCCTTCCACTTGTTTGCTTTACCTCTTGTCATGAGGTAGCCCCTGTGGCTTGTCAATTGATACCAGCCGGTACCGCCTGTCTTAGGGGTCCGGCTGAGATAGTTCATATGGGCGAAAGCCTCGAAGCTCGGCTCCACCCCGTGCAGTTCGCACCCGGCCACATAGCCGAGTACGTTGACCCAGGAGTTTGGGGCTAACTGCCATAACCCCAACTCATACCCATCCAAAATCCGCTGAACAACCGGATGTAATGGGAAGCGAAGCCCTGCCTTGATGGCCGCCTCGTAGCAGCCAAAGCAGGAGCTTTCATAACTGGAACCAGCCGGCCAGACGACTGTGTCTTCTGGATCCGGCACAAACACTAGAAGTCGGGGCCCATGGTGTGGTTTGCAATAAAGCTCTCCACTTTCTCTTGCATGGCTGTGATTCGACCCCGAGGTACCGTGCAGTAGTAGGGGGTATTTAGCTCTCGGTAAGAGGCGGATGGTTCCGCCCAATTGTCCCCCTTCTCAACTGCATGAGAAAGTCTAGCCTCTTGCAGGCGGCTGTTTTTCTCTTCTGTACCCAAAGAAGCATGGCCAGAAGAGCTTGACTCGAATCGTCCTCCGACGAGTCTGAAGAGGACGACTCCTCCCCTCTCCCGGAGGGGCTCGCCTCCTCTCTTTGAAAAGGAGCAGATTTGTTAACTGTTAAATGGGAAGGGGTCACTATGACTCCCCCCACAGAATTGCCGGCATCCAGGCCGCCTTGTTTCACTTCCAAATCTGGCGTCTGGTCAGATGTTTCACTAATCGGCACCCTGTGGGAGGAGCCGTCTGAATTTGAGATCCTAGCTGTCTTTTTCGTTCTGGCCATCCTGCTCTGCATAGACACAGATACAGTCGGACTTTGTATAAAGGGCAAAGATGGGTCCGGAAAAGGGCAGGCGGCACTCCTAGTCCTAGATTCAGCCGTCCCCGGTGACCGGCTGATCACTAACCTAGGTCGTGTCGTGTGCTTCCGTGGTGCCATTTCAGAAAATAAAAAGAAAATTAAGAGTAAGAGAACTGAGTTACTTGAACGAGTGACGGTTGATGAAGTTCTGAAAATCCTGTGCAGTCGGCTTGTCAGAACAGGCGGTAGGCAGAAAAGGTCCGAAATGTCAGAGCAAGTTCAGGGGTCCGAATGTTCTCAAAAAGTTCTCAAAGTGTGAAAATGACTCAAGACAACTCTCCCTTATATAGGCGAAGTGAGAAGGCGAAGGGTCACTTTCAGAATTCAAAATTTGGGCGGGAAAATCTCTCGTCCTTTCGCCGACTGACACCTGTAGCAGGCCGTCGCCCGTTACAGTGCGACACCTGTCACAGGTAACACGTGACCAATCACGTGCCACCTGTGAGGGGCAAATGATTAGGGGATTTTGCTCCCACCAATCGGAATGCGCCACGTGGGCCAATTAGGACCTGCCAAGTGTCCCCTAGTTGGAACTGTCAGGGCTTGCCACGTGGCACGCGCTTATTCGTCCACCTTGGACCTGTTATGTCACGACATGTGGCATACTCCATGCCTAATGGAGAAACCGGCCACCCAGGCCCAACTTCCGAGGGAAGCCCAATCGGCCCTAGGTTTACCTAAACCTAGGATGGGCACGTTTCCCAAGGTTATAAATACCTCCCTTAATCCACATTAAGGGAGATTAAAAAAAAGAATACAGAAACATTACGGAAAAAACACATTAATTACACACAGTAATAACCGGCTGATCTCGCTAACAAGCAGATTACCTACGTTAATCACTCTCACCTAGAGAGACCTAATCACTTTAATTTCCGCATTAATTACTCCTTAATCAGGTACTAACTTGACCGTTGGAGGCGGAGCTCACAGGAGTCTCCGTTATTTTGCAGGTACAGGCGTACGGTTCCAGTCTCGGAATTGTAACTCTCCCGCAGGACATCAGAAAACCCGAAACAAAACACATTCAAACAAAGCTATTTGAATCAACTGAAAGTCAAACACGTTTAAACAAAGCTATTTAAATGAAATGAAAGTGAAATGCAATCTACAAATCTATTTAAATCAAATGAAAGTCAAACACATTCAAACAAAGCTATTCGAATCAAATGAAAGTCAAATACATTCTACAAAGCTATTGAATCAAACGAAAGTCAAACACATTAAAACAAAGCTATTTGAATCAAATGAAAGTCAAATACATTCTATAAAGCTGATTGAATCAAATGAAAGTCAAACACATTCAAACAAAGCTATTTGAATCAAATGAAAGTCAAATACATTCTACAAAGCAAATTGAATCAAATGAAATTCAAACACAATCAAACAAAGCTATTTGAATCAAATGAAAGTCAAATACATTCTAAAAAGCTAATTGAATCAAATGATAGTCAAACACATTCAAACAAAGCTATTCGAACCAAATGAAAGTCTAATACATTCTACAAAGCTAATTGAATCAAATGAAAGTCAAACACATTCAAATAAAGCTATTTGAATCAAATGAAAGTCAAACACATTCAAACAAAGTTATTTGAATCAAATATGAATCAAATACATTCAAACAAAGGTTTTTTGAATCAAATGAAAGTCAAATACATTCTACAAAGCTAATTGAATCAAAAGAAAGTCAAACACATTCAAATAAAGCTATTTGAATCAAATGAGAGTCAAATACATTCAAACAAAAGCTAATTAAATCAAATAAAAGTTAAATACATTCTACAAAGCTAATTGAATAAAATGAAAGTCAAACACATTGAATCAAAGCTAAATTAAATGAAAGTCAATACATTTACAAAGCTAATTGAATCAAATGAAAGTCAAACACATTCAACAAAGCTATTTGAATCAAATGAAAGTCAAACACATTCAAACAAAGCTATTTGAATCAAATGAAAGTCAAACATTCTACAAACTAATTGAATCAAATGAAAGTCAAACACATTCAAACAAAGCTATTTGAATCAAATGAAATCAAATACATTCTACAAGCTAATTGAATCAAATGAAAGTCAAACACATTCAAACAAAGCTATTTGAATAAAATGAAA